>NC_133619.1:5050870-5210200 GCF_048593235.1 Sminthopsis crassicaudata
AAGAGGCAAATTTTGGAACTCAAAATCTTACAAAAATGAATATTAAAAACTACCTTTACATGTAATTGGAAAAATAAAATACTATGCAATGTTGTATCTTAGGGAATAAGGAGGTTGTAGGGTGGGGAACTATAAGTCAGAAACTCATGCTGTATTTTTGGATTAAGTTTGACATCTTTTTGTGAATAGTTAGTGGTACTCCAAAACAACGACAATAATAACATTAAAGACTGCTAATCATGGATCGCCATAACAGATATATGTAAGAATGTCCCCAAATGTGACAGAGAGACAATGTGAGCATGTAATATTGGGGGGAAGTGGTGCTGCTAGACTTGCTTGAGGCAGGTTACCACAAAACTTTAATTTTTAAGAATCAATATCTGGCAAAGAGCAATAAAAGGAAACACAATGAAGTGAAGTGCAATAAAGAGGTCTGGCTGTAGTACAGAAAGGGAATTAGAGCTGTCCTCATACATTTGAAGGGCTTTCTTTTCAAGGAAGAAGACTTGTTCTCTTTAATTCCAGAGGGAAGAAAAAGAAATTATGGGTTTTTAGGGATGCTCTTCTCCCTAACATTGGCAAGTACCTTTTCTCTGGCAGCTCATCTCATACTGAACACTCTATTTACCCTATCAGGTATTTGGGAACGACTAGACCCTTCCCTTGTGAGGGCTGCTCAAACCCCTTTGGAATCACTTTCACCCAACTCTCACCAAGGACTCCATGCAGTCACATCTTGTAAACCCATCTTGGCAGATTGGCTAACCCAGGTTGAAGGGTAACGCACAGGCCTTAAATCCTTTGGTGAGTTAGGGGAATGGTCTACCCCAATTACACAAAGACTTCCCCAGAAGAATGGGAGGATGAGAACAAATTATTCCAGTGACCATGAAGGCAGCTGCAACACGTGCTGTGGGAGCATTAAGGACTTGGTCAGACATCAAGGTGTCAAGATCACTGCTGCATCTTGGGTCTTCATCAGTCATCTTGACTTTTGTCCTGTCATTGTACTTCAATGACAAGAAAATAAAGTGGATGTGGAGGACATCAAGCAACTCAGCCTCTAATCCATGTGCAAATTAAGATATTATTTATGATGTCTTTGTCCCCTTGAAAAGAAGGACCACCATCACCAACAATAAGAACCTCCTTCTGTTGACAACGCCACTTATTATTTAGGAAGCATATGGTTTGTGGGTCTTCAAAGATAATTTGAGCTCTGAGGCCACATGACTGGCTAAACCCATCTACTTTGAGAGTTGGAAGGGAACTCAGCGTTTATCTAGTCCAGGGCTTCTTAAACTCTTTCCACTCATGACCTCTTTTCTTTTCTTTCTTTCTTTTTTTTTTCTGAGGCCCAGGGGTCACACAGCTAGGAAGTGTTAAGTGTCTGAGAGCAGATTTGAACTCAGGTCCTCCTGAATTCAAGGCTGGTGCTCTTCCACTGCGCCAACCCTAGCTGCCCCCACAACCTCTTTTCAATAGAGATAGATTTATGTGACTTATACATATATAAAATAGATACAAACCAAACATTTGTTGATAATAAATCATAATTTTGTGATATCCATATTCAATTACAAGACCCACCATGGAGTTGGGACCCACAGTTTAAGAAGCTGAATGGGATGCAGTCTGATCCAAAAATGGAAGGAATTCACATCAGGTATGTTATGGTGAGTTCACCAGAAGGTACGAAGATTAGCTTGAGAAATATAATGAAAAGGTCTTTATCTACAGGGATTTAGAAAGTAATGATGAAAAACAGTGATAGTGGAGGGAAGGAGCCCAGTAGCCTGTGACATTTGCATTAGGTTTTAAAAAGTAGAGGCAATTTTAACATAACCAATCATTTGTTCGCATCATGTAGATTCAAAATAAGGTACCAGCTCACTCCCAGTATTCAACCATTTTGTTAAACCTTGAAATGCTCAAGTGACCAGTTAAATGGGCAAATCTGGGGTTCTTTGTGTCCCAGACTCGCAGGCTCATCCCAGAGGGATCACTTTCTGCTATTTTTTTTCTTATCCCTTTTTGTCCTTGCTCTTCTCTCTGTGTTTCTCTCTGATTTCATTTCCTTCTGTTTGTCTTTTTGCTCTCATTTTCTATCTTTCTAGAAAACAGATGAGTCCTATGCCCTAGTTCAGCAGACCAAGGAGGCCTTTGATTATCTATCTATCTACTTATCATCTATCTATCTATCTTTTGTTTATCATAATCTGATGTGTATATTTAAAAATCTACACACTGTGGAGAAGCATTTCAAATAGAGGAATAGAGGAATAAAGGCTGGAATGGTCATGGATTCATCATGTAGAAGGCATAGGGCAGAACTGTATTAGATTGCCGTTGAAAATTAAACAAGTTTTAGGTAGCTGGAGGATGGTGTCACACGTTGGCTTGTTATCTGATGTGGCTACTGCTATTGTCCTTTTTTCTTAATCATTGAATTGACTATTCCTTGATTGTTTTGCTTGATTAGTACTAAATTGATTTATTCTTTGGAAACCATGCTGAACCATGGATTAAGGAGGCTTAACTCTAAGACTACTTGGTGGTCCAGATTTCAAAATGTAGTATTTTTAATGATCATTGTAAAAAGATGCTGGAATAGTCTTCACAATACTTGTTATTGACTCACCAAGAAGGAATAATTCATCAAATGGAAAATAATTTAATTGACATAGAATAACAAATTCAATAAGCAGGTGAGATATGACGGGCTAGAATAACTTTATGCATTTCTATAATAATTTAAGGAAGTAAAGTGGTGCAATGGATAGAGTATTAAACTTAAAGTCAGGAAGATTTATCTTTTCAAGTTCAAATTCAGCCTCAGCCACTTAGTAGCTGTGTGAAGCTGTTTGCCTCAGTTTCCTCATCTGTAAAATGAGCTGGAGAAACTGAGATGGCAAACCCAGTAATTCTGTCAAGAAAACCTCAAATGGGGTCCCATCAGAGCATCAGGCACAACTAGAAACAAAAACAAGAGAACAATTTTCAGCCTCAAGATCCAAATGGTTCCAATATCCCAGAGCCCCCCTGTTAGTGGGAAAGGGTCATGAGTGGGAGCAGTGCATGTTCTAAAGTGCAGAATTGCTGGCTGGTGACTGGATTGCCCCTCGTGGCTCTGGCCTTCAGGGACCTTCTGTATCTCCCCCGCCCTGCAGGCCCTGCAAGCTGCCACCTTGGCCTCTGCTGTTTCCTTCTGCACCTTGCTTCTGGAGAAGTAGATTCTAGGTTGAGCAGATGCTGCCACCTGCTGGTGATGTCATCTGCTGCTGTGTCAGTAGAACCTTATTGGACTTTTCTGAGATTGCCTGGGGCTTCTGGGCTTCTGGAGCAAATCAATCTATTGTCAGCTGTAGTTTTAAGTCAATTTTCTTCATAACAAGATGACCTTCAGAAAGCTTCTTCTGTTTAGGCTCAGGATGGAGATACAGACCAACAAAGAACGGAAACAGCCAAGGGAACATATTGAAGCTTAATGCAAGAAAAAAGTATTTTAACTTTTCAAGCCACTCTTTCCAAAGACATAATGGGGCTCCCTTTCAAAGGAAGGCTTCCAACACAGGCTGAGAGACTTTGTATCTGTAGGATATGGGAGGGATGAACATGAGATCTAGCTTGGACTAGATGATCACTGAGAAATTTCCAAGATTCTGTTCAGGAAACTAACCAGATCTTAATTATTTGACACCTCCCCATAAAAAGAGTGACCAGTCTGCTCTCTTGGCTAGGATCCATAGCCCTTGGCCTTGGCAGCTAGATGGCACAGTGGGCATAGCTCTGGGTCTAGTCAAGAAGCATTGGGTTCTCAAAGATGTACCAGCTCTGTGACCACAAGCACTTAATTTCTATTTATCTCACCTTCCTAAAAGTACATGATAAGAGAACAAATGATATGAATTGTTGGGAAGATCAAATAAAATAATACTTGTAAAGCACTTAGCATAGAGCCTGGTTTACAGACTCTGTAAATGCTATTCTCTCTCTCTCTCTGTCTCCCCTCTCTCTCTCTCCCCTCTCTCTCTCTCCTCTCTCTCTCTCTCTCTCTCTCTCTCTCTCTCTCTCTCTCTCTCTCTCTCTCTCTCTCTCTCTCTCTCTCTCTCTCTCTCTCTCTCTCTCCGTCTCTCTGTCTCTGTTTCTCTGTCTCTATTTTTCCACCTGTCTATCACACACACACACACACACACACACCCCTTTTCCCTTTTCCACTTCCCAAAGGACAGGCTATGCATTCCCCAGTGTTCCACACATTCATTTTTTTTTCTAAAATCAAACTCAGATTGATTGCACAAGAGTAATAACACATAGAGGAAGGAGAGGGGGAAAGTATAACTATAGCATATATATTATATATGCTAGAAAGGGATGAGTTATAATCTAAGATCTTTGAAGAATGAATCATCTCAGTGAAATAGCACATCCATTATAGTAGAGAAACACCCAAAGCTCTCTGCTCTGCCTGAATGCAGGGTCTCATTTGGATTGGGTTCCACCCCCAACCCTGCAAATTCAAGGAACTCTTCTTAGCAATTATAGTACACAATCCTTTATTGTAGTGGTACGCATGTAAGTAATGATCTTTTGTTACAAAGCTTATTAACTGTACTAAAGCTTTTAATATTAAGCTCATATTAATTGTGCCTTTAAGCCTCATTCCAGAGCTTTGCAATGTTGACAATTCTTAATCAGATCTGGGACTGGAAATATTATGTGCTTAACTTGCATTTACAAAACCCATTACCTCTTGTGACTCCTAAAGTTGAACCCTATGTGGAAAAGCTTAGAAGGAATGAATACAGAGAACATGGTGGCAAGGGCAGGGGCTTTGCCAATCTTCCAAGGAGAGCCAGAATCAGGAGTGACTTTGACAATATGTAGACAGACTCTCTGACAAATAGGCAAACACAGATGTTCCTTTAAAGGTGTCCCAATGAGGTCCTAATACAACATCACTAAAAGGAAGATATTTCCCCTTTTTAAAAACAAAACAAAACACAAATGTTGACTTACAAATTAAGAAAGGAAAGGGAAAGCAATGAGTCTTCATCTAGCAATTCCTATGTATTCTAAGTCAAACACTTTGCAAATAGCATCTTATATAATCTTACAACAATCAAGTAAAATAGATACTGGTATTGAATCCATTGTACAGTTAAACAAACTGAGGCAAGCAGAGGTAAGGTGACTAGGTCAGGCTCAGAGAATAGTAATTGTCTGAAGTCAGATTTGACTCAGTTCTCGTTGATTCCAGGTATAGCATTCTATTGATGGGGCCATCTAGACAACACTAGTCAAATTGAAGGTATCAAAGTGAGTCGCCAAGCAGAACTGACTCGTAAAGCCAAACCACTTCCAGGGAGTAGGAAGGAAACTCGAGAAATTAGCTTGAGTCCATGGAAACAATGTTGGATTTGGAGTCGCAAGGATCAGAATTCAAACCACCCTTCTGATGCTTCCTCTCTGTGTGACCTTCAGCAAATTATAATCTAGCCAAGCTTCTAATCCTTTCTTCATAAAGTGAGTGGTTCAACTAATTAGTTTTTTTAGCTCAAGATCTATTATGCTGTAGTCTTTTCTTCTCAACTGCTCCTCCTCCAAACTTTCCAATTTCTTTTGAGGGAGAATCATCCTTCCAATCCATCAAAATAATCATCATCAATCCTTCAATCTCATGAGTTGCCACATCTACCTGTATGATATGATTTTTATCAGTTCTGTTCTCTCCAATTATGTGGCCACCATTCTGGCTGAAATCACTGTTACCCCTCACTTGAACTATTTCAGGAATCATCGTTTTCTCCCTAAGAAAAAATATTTTGCTTTTTGATCCATCTTTCCTGAGTCTGAAAAAAAAATCATCTTCCCAGAGCATAGATAAGACCACATCACCCAACCTCAAAACTCTTCAGTCTACCCTACCATCCAGATTTCCCATTGCTCCTCTTAATATACCTCCCTATATGCTCAAGTCAACCAGCCCCTCTTGCTCTGCTTTGAATTCAACATTCTATCTTCTCTTCTGTGACTGAAAAAAATCCCTTCAACCCAAAATGCACTCCTCCATCATTTCTTGTTCTTAGTGTTCTCAGTTTCCATTGAGACTCAGCTAAGGTATTTTATCCTTTTCACAGGTTTTCCTGGTCATCATTGCTATTTCTGTTCTGGCCATACTCAAATTATTTTTAATCTAACTATGAAAATGATGTATTACTACCACCACCACTGTCTTTAGTACAATGAAAGCTCCTTAAGGGTGGAGTCTGTCTGTAATATTGATTGTGTATCCTAAAGATCTATCACTAAGACTTACATACAATAGATGCTTGCTAAATACATAAATGAATAGAAGGACTACTGCTTGTTATAAAAAAAAAAATAGTATGGTCTCTGTTTTTAAGGAGCTTCAGATCCTATTAAAGAAAAGAACTTAGCTTTATAACTTCAAAGAATCATGATATATTTGGCTATATGGCAGTCATGGCTACAGCCTATATGCCCAGTTCTGTTATATGAGTAATCAGTGATGAAGAGAGCCATCTACACCCAGAGAGAGGACTGGGGGAACTGATCACAACATAACATTCTTATTCTTTTTGTTGTTGTTCATTTGCATTTGGTTTGCTTATTTTCTTTCCTTTTTGAGCTGATCTTCCTTGTGCAGCAAGATCATTGTACAAATGTTTACATATATTGGATTTAACATATATTTTAACATGTATAACATATATTGCATTACTTGCCATCTAAGGAAGAGGTTGGGGGAAGGAGGAGGGAATTACTATGCAAGGATTAATGTTCAAAATTATTCATGCATATTTTTGAAAGTAAAAAGCTTTTGTAAAAAGTGAAAATGCAATGCTTTGATCTGAAAAAAAAAAGAAAACAAAATACTAAATGAGTAACCAGTGACATAAAAGGGTTGGGTAAGTGAGGGTGGCACAGAACCATCCTAAAGAGTAAAAAAATAAGTAAATGTAAATATACCATCACTTCTGGTGGGTCAGTCACAGCTACTAATTAATTTTAAATGACTGTATTGAGATCAATATCACAGGAAGCATAAAAAAAGAGATATCTGCTGAGTAGACATAGTTGACATATGCTTCAGGGAAGTTGAGGCTAGTGTTCAGAAGTTCTGAGCTGAAGTTTACTAAGCCAATGAAGTACTGACACTACCTCCTCTCCTCCACCTCCTTAGAGCAGGAGGGTCACAAGGTTGACTAAGGAGGGCCAAATTGATATTGATTCAGGTCAGAGTTGGAGAAAGTAAAAAACTCTTGTGTTAATTATTTGGCAATGGAACTAGGTATATGAAGGATGGCCACTGTATCTACAGTTAGATTTACTCTCAAAAACTAAAATCAAGCAAAACAAAGGTATAATTGCCCAAGGGAAAATGATTCATAGGTTACAGGAAAAAAATCTCATATATAGAACCCTCTTTTAGAGTAGTATGGGGAGAGCTGATATTTCTCAACGTCTTTATTCTTAAGTGTGTGGAAGCAAAGAAATGAAAGATGTGTAGTATGAATACAAGTTCTATTTTTCATTTAATTGGGAGTTGTTTCAAGAGTGGATGAGGACCTCAGTTTACTCTTCTGTAAAATAAAAAAGCTAAACTACATGTCTAGTGTGTTCCATCTCAAGATCTCCTATCTTAGGTCTCATAACTTAGTTATTTAAATTTGAAAGTTAAATTAATTGTAGCATGTTAGGTTATAAGTAGATATTTCCATTCAATTCATCTAATATTTACTGAAGTCCTTCTGGGAACTCAAGACTATGAAGGCACCAATATAAGGCACTTGATTGGCTCTAACAGAACATTTAAAATGTATAAAAGAATACATATTAAAATGACTTACACTCATAAGATAATGATATATACTATAGTTCTTCTACAAGGAGAAGTAAGTAGATCTTCAAGTAGGAGAATACATTGCTTCTCTAAATGAAATATTTTTAGTGCAATGCAAGTCATATTAGAATCCAGGATTCAAAGTTTACAGAATATTCTGGAAAGCAATATGGTTAAGTGTCAGTGGCTCCCTCCACTGCCTCCAGTATTAAATGGAAAGTCCCCCTCACCATTTGCCCTGCTCTTGCAGTTCTAGAGTATATGGCTCCTCTTCATATATTCTATGGTCCAGCCAATCCAATTGTCTTGTTATCTTCTTCCCACACATGATGTTACATTTTCTTCCCACTTACCTCACTTTTGCCTCTTACAATCCTGAGGATCTTTTAAAACTTAGGCTAATTTCCATATTCTGTGTTCTACATGTTAGTAATTCCCCTCCTTTTCTAAAACTTCTAATTTTTATTTTCTTTGCTTGGATGCTTTTTTTTTTCCCCATAGAAGATGTAGATGTTATTTTCCCATAGAACATAAGATGTTTAAGGTTAGTAACTCTGTTTTTGTTGCTGTTTTTATTATTTTTTTCTTTCTCTTTGCATTCTCAGTGCCTCAGATCATTGTGGTCCAGAGTTGGTATGTAAGAAATGCTTATTATTATCAAGATACAGATTGAACTTGATGATTTATGAGATTACTTCTAAATCTTGAATCTGATTTATAAGGTGACAGAAACAAGCATTGAAATCAGCTAACTACCCCTCTAAGGGAGTCTATCTCTTCCTCTAATAAAGAACAGGCAGTGGGGGGAAGAGGATTCTGGGAAGATGGAGGAGTAGGTTGGTAAAATTCAAGCTCTCTCAATTTACCCCACAAAGGGAAAAAAAAGTTGCCTCAGGAAAACAGACTCTTGAAAAAGCAAGAAGACTTGAGGCAGAACAGGGTCCTCTTGATGCAACCCAACGAGATCAGAAGAAAGAAGTGAGCTGGGGATTAACCTGTCTAAAGTGCAAATATCTGCAGGCTAGCTCCGGAGAAACATCAAATGGGGATCCCTCGGGGGCTAGATGCTTGTGGATAGAGCCTCAGCAGCAACCACAGACACTTTTTGTAGAGTTGGATTTAAGTCCTAAAAGAAAGTAAGAACTTTGGCTGATTGGGAACGCCAGACCCAGCTGTGCTGCTGGAAGGACGTGGCACTGGGTGAGAAGGAACCGGCACCAGGTGAGTGAAGAAGCAGCAGGGCAGGGGCATAGCTGGCTGTGGGCACTTGCAGGAGGGTGGAGCTCTTGGTTTGGGGTTTCTGGTCAGAGGGGAGAGCTGAAGGGAAGCTTGAGGCATCATCCCCCCCATCCCATGATTAGAGGTGTTTCCACTAATGCCTTTTATTTTAAAAAAAGATGAATCAGCAAAGAAAGAACCCCATCAGCAAAGAAAGAACCTTATCATTGAAATATAGTATGGGAATAGGGAAGACCAGGTTTCATCTTCAAAGAAGAACACATAAGTTTAAAAAAATGCTTTTACCCCAAAGAATAATATGAAATAACTCTCTTCCCAGAGATAATTTATAGAAGAACTCAAAAAAGAATTCAAAAATCAAATGAGAGATATTCAGGAAAAACTAAAGGAAATAGTTAAAACCACCCAAGAAAAACAAGATTATGAAAAAAAGCTAACCAATTAGAAAAGAATATAGTGTCCCAAAGATGAAAACTCTTTGAAAAATTAGAATCAGACAAGGGGAATCCAGTGAAGTTAGAAGAGACCAAGAAATAGCAAAGCAGATTATAAAGAATGAGAAAATAGAACAGAATGTGAGACAAGTCATAAGAAAAACAACAGATATTGAGAATAGATCAAGAAGAGTAAATATGGGAATAATTGTACTTCCAGAATATTGTGACCGAAAAAGACAATCTTGACACAATAGTGTAGGAAATAATCCTAGAAATGTTTCCTGGAGTAATTGTACATGAAGGGAAAGTAGTAATGAGGGAAACATTCATTGATCACCACCTCAAAGAAATCCATTGTGGAAAACACATAGGAATATTATTGACAAATTTCAGAAGCCTCAGATCAAAGAGAAAATTTTGCAAGAAATAAAACAATTCAAATATGCTAGAGCTACTGTTAGAATCGTATAAGATTTAACAGCATCTACAATAAAAGACTACAGGTCTTAAGATCATATCTACAGACAAACAAAAGAACTAGACCTGCAGCCAAAAATATCATATCTATCAAAATAATCTATCATTTTCAATGAGGAAAAAAGGACAATCAATTAACTTGTAGATTTTCAGGTTTGTTTCTATCAACAAACCCTAAACTTAACAAAAAATTTAACCCATAAGAGCCAATATCTAAGAGCAATTATAAAGAACTCAATATGGACAAACTGTTTAAACAAGGACAAATTGTTTATGTTTTCATTACATGGAAATGTATATCTTATATAAGATTTTTATCAATAATAGGGTAAGCTTAAAAGAAAGATTGGCAGAGTAAAGGTAAAAATAGTAATCATGTCATACAAATGAAGTGCAGAGGCAGAATAGACACAGAGATCTTAGAGGGTCGAGGAAGGCTCATAGTTCTGAAAACCTACTCACATTGGGGATGGGTTCAATAAGCAACATTACATATATACCATGAAGAGTATAGCACCCTTCAAAATCTATAAAGAAATAAGGGGAGAAGGATAGATATATGGGGAAGCAAAGGGAGAGGAAGAAGATAAGGA
Source organism: Sminthopsis crassicaudata (assembly GCF_048593235.1). Classification (NCBI taxonomy): domain Eukaryota; kingdom Metazoa; phylum Chordata; class Mammalia; order Dasyuromorphia; family Dasyuridae; genus Sminthopsis; species Sminthopsis crassicaudata. The sequence goes on from NC_133619.1 coordinate 5,061,487, forward strand.
AGGGATCCCTGGGTTGGGTATGTGTGTTAACTAATGGGAAGTCAAGTTATGAATCAGAATTTAATGAAAGAGTCAGCAGGGATAGAAAAGACATGTGGATCTCGGATCTTAACTGTAGCTTGCTTGGGGGTGATAAGGAGAATGAAAGGGAGATATGCATATGTGTGGTGGGGTATGTATACACACACACACAAACATACACATAAGTATATATAAATATATCCTTTCTTAACTATATCCTGCTTTGGGGTGGGGGTGGGGATGAAAGTAAATAAGGTGTGTAGCAAAGAACAAGAGAAACAATTTACAAGGAAGTAAAGAAAATACATACACTCATGAATATAATTTCTTCTACTAATATATATATGTATATGTATATATATATACATATATATATATATATGTATAGAGAGAGAGAGAGAGAAGGAGAAGGAGAAGGAGAAGGAGAAGGAGAAGGAGAAGGAGAAGGAGAAGGAGGGAGGGAGGGAGGGGCAGGCTCTTTTAAACTGTTATTTGTTGTTATATATTATGAATCCTCCCTGATGTTCTGCTGGACACATGATAACATTTTCTTGTTTCATTTTGTTTTGTATTGCTTTTTGGTTTTTCTTTTGCTTATTCTGTTTCTTCAAATAATTTTTTTAAAAAATGTATGGACTAACATAGTATTAAAAAAGGAGTGGCCAATGAGTTTAAAGACTGGTATGATATTATAAAAGAAGGTAGATGAATGATGTTGGTCCAAATGGACTTTTTTTAAAAAGGAGGCCACATAATCTTCTAAGAGGAAGATGGGCTGGAATAAAGTGGTATGAGAAGAAAGTATAAGAAGAGCAAGGAAAATGAGGGAGTCAATAAAAGACTAGGTTAGTTAATTTTACTTAATAATGGATAAAGAGAGAGAGAAAGAGACTAGCAGTGGGCTGGACAAAGCAATAAATTTAGGCTCAGCTGGTATATTGAATGTGATTTCACAGAATCCAGGATGTGTTTTCTTTTATTGTTGTTTTTGTTACTAGTTTTTATTTATGTTTATTTTCTGGGGTTTTTTTTTTTTTTTTGATGGTTTCAGAAACATGAAATCAGGGAAAGGATCGAAATCGGTCGTATGCTGAAAAGATAAGAAATATAGTTCCCATTTTCTATTAGGAGACAGCAAGAAAATAGTTTGCAATAGATAATGGAAGGGGCAGTGGTACTAATATTGAAAAAGCATGTGGACACGGAGCAGCCAATTTCAGATGACAATATAAGAGAAAATTCAAAGTTTAAAAATACAACTTCATTAATTTACTTTTGGTTTTGACGCCTTTGTGGCATCTGGGAATTCATGAATCCTTTTCCCCACAGAATAACTTGATTTGGAGAGCCCACCAGCCCTCAGATAGTGCTCTCCCTTTATCCTAACAGTCGAGTGCCAAACTTTTCTATACATGTGGTTTTTTATGCCCTAGCCTTCTTATTCCCTCCCATCCCCTAACCCTTTGGAAAGAGATGACTCATTAGTTTTTACTCTTAGCAGGGAGCTGACATCCAATTAGCTAGCTGACACTCTTCTGGGGGCTCCCACTAGTCCAATAATGCTCTGTTTACAAACACAGGCTGTTGTGCCTGATGGGGAGGGTAAGTTAACTCCCCCCTGCTGAGTCTGTTTGTTTGAAACCATAAGCCAGTTCTAAACAATGCCTCGATGTGTTAAGGAGCAGACTTGCTGCTTTCATGAAGATGTGAGTCTCCTTATGGCAAATGCCATATTTGGCGGGAAAGAGGCTGCCAATGTGAGCGAGGTCAGCAGGTTGGCATTATTTGGCCACTGTGCCCATTAGACAGCTGTTAGAAGGGAAGTCATTCATATCCAGGAAGCAGAAGAAGCACTGAAAGGAAACCTCCTTAAATGCAATAAAAATCCATGTTCCCCAAATGGGTTTGGAGAGGTACAGCGTAAAGAACAATGGGTTCAGTCACAAGAGGAAAATAGGGAAGGAGCTAAGGGAAGAAGAAAAGTTCAATTCCTGCCCTGGACTCTTATCGGTATGTGGTTTTGGGGAAAATTATTTAACTTCACCAGGAAAATTAGAATAAACTATATTATGGTACTCATCACCCAGATGTTCACTAAAGTAATTCACTCATTTATTCACCAATTCAAATGTAGTAAATGGAAGTATTTATACATCATTGCATTCTTGGGACATGTCCTTGGCCCTCGTGTTCTTAAATTCAGGACACAGGAGTATTATTCTTAGTTGACATTAGATGCATACTGCCATTCAGCGAAATCCTCAGGTGGAAGGATTTCCTCAGCGTTGGCTGTTCGCAGACAATGGTGGTTGTCATACAAGCATTTAATGGCAGATAACAGGAGACAAGATGATTGGCATCCAGATGCTGTTTTCCCTTAAAACTTTCCCTTTGATGATGAGGATAATAATAATTCATAATCACAAGGTCTACAGAGTGTTTTATATCCAATATATAATTTCTTTTTTATAATGACTCTGTGAGGAAAGTGCTTCAATTTTGGGGGGGAGAGATCTTATCTCTTGCAGATCATAATTAGGGTAATTAAATCTTTTGGGCTTCTTCATTAGTTATTCTTGATTGTTACTGGGAGTTGCCTACTGGCCTAAACCTACCATTTTGTGTGAAGATGTTATGGTTTTATGCTCATGGTAGAAAGACATGACTAGACTGTTTTTTTTAAAAGAAGATACACACATAAACACACACCAACACACATACACACACACACACAGATCTTGGGATCTGTATAAGTTTAATGTGTATCAATGGTGTGAAATAAGTAAAAGAAATGTCAAGGTGGTGTTGGTCAATATTGAGAGTTCAGGCACAAATCATGATATGATCATCGCTCTGGATGATCCTCTGCCCAGATCATATTGGAGTGTTGTTTCCAGTTCTAATTGTAAATACGAGGAAATATGGTAAACTTGAGAGCATCTCAAGTGTGGAAAACACTACAGTGAAAGATTTCTGATTCACACCACAAGGATATCTGCTTAATGAATTAGGGACCTTTACATTGAAGTAGAGAGGAGCCAGGAATTAAGAGAATAGAGTTTTATTTGCATTGCTCTTCCCCGTAAAACCTGGGTCTCCCCATCTTTCTCTGAGGCTGGAAAGACAGGCCCATTACTGGTCATTACTAATTACCATAGGAACTTTGACTTGCTCCTTTTCTGACCTGGGCTGGTTTTCTCTTCCCTTCTTAAGTAACCTGTCACCCCCTTCCCCACTATATTGATGCTGAGTTTAATGCTGACACTTCATTAGTTTCCCCTACTATCTAGCTCAAAACTCTTGAGCACAAGACATCTGTCAACTTTCACCCCTTGGTAGCTTGGAATCAAATGTCCATCACCACATTTGGCTTGGATACTTGTTTTCAAGGATTCTGGGAATTTTATTGCTAAAAAATGCATTCATCTTATTGTTCTTGGCCAGGCCCTTTGTTGAGGTAGGGAAAAGTGAAGGGATTCTCCCATCTCTTATTTATTTGCAGACTTCTGATGAGTTTTCAAGATTGTATATGATACTTAGCTCAATATCTGTCTATACAGATAGGTATACTTGTGAATACAAGTCACATGAGATAGCCTAGAACCTGGACTTTTCACTATAGGAGGCCATCTAATTTTTTAAAAAAATATTCATTTCTCTTCTCAATTTCACCTTGGACTTTCCAGGCTTTAATGGCAGGGAATTCAGGAATTTGCTATCTTCTTTCTCAAATCTATTCCTACAGTCTTTAAAATTTGTACTGGTTAAAGCAATGGAGTAAAGAAAATGGCTGAGTGGACTCCTAATTCTTCCTGAAGCTGGTTTTACAGGTAAGTCTGTCATCAATATACCTGTGACTCTTTTGAAATATGAAACCAGTGCAAGAAAACATTTGCTAATACAAGAATGTAAGGAATAAGCAGATTGGATGGAGGGGTCATTATTAAGTCTTTTCATTGTAAAGGATTTAGCTCTTAATTCTTTCAAATAAATATCCATATTTAAGCAAGCTACATAACCCCCTCCCCATTGGACCAGCTTTTTTTTGGGGGGTGGGGGGAGAAAGTGATATTGGCAAGGCCAACTGGAGCAGAATATTTCTTTCCCACCACACTAATGTCCAGATCTCTTTTTTTTTTCAATTAATAGTCATGTAAAAGGCTATAAAACTGTGTATTTCTTTTGATATAGCAATACCACTGCTAGGTATGTTTTCCAAAGATATCAAAAAAAAGTACTGTTTTATACCAAAAATTTATGGTAATTATTTTTTGTGGTGGCTAACAATTGGAAATTAAAGCAATTTCCCTCGATTGGGAAATGGCTAACCAAGCTGTGGTATGTGACTGTGATGAAATTTTATTATGTTATCAAAATTATAAGCAGTATCATTTCAGAAGAAGCTGGAAAGACTTTCATGAACAGATGCATAGTAAAGTAAACAGAACTAGAAGAATGTTGTACACATTAACAGCAATATTGATCAATGAAGAACTGAGTAACTTAGCTCTAATAGCAATATAGTGATCCAAGACATTGCAAAGGACTAATGATGATCTGCTGCCAAAGAAAGAACTGATGTTAATTGAACCTAGACTGAAGCATTCTATTTTTTCACTTTCTTTTTTCTTCTTTTGGGTCTTCTTGTACAAAATGAGTAAAATGGATATGTTTTTCATAATTACACATCTACAACCCATATCTGATTGCTTAATATCTCAGGAAGGGTGGAGGGGAGGGAAAGGGAATTTGGAACTCAAAACTTTAAATAAAAATGTTAAAATTTGGAAAAAATAAGTTTTATTAAATAATCTTTTTCATATATTTCATTAATAGGCAGTTCAATTGAATTGTATCTATACAATGTACAAATAAGGAAACTGAGAAGGGAACAGTCTAGTGCAAAGTTCCAAAAGATCCCTATGGTCTTTTCAAAATAATAAAATCCATTTTATCATTGAGTTGAAATGTGTGGAACTGGGCGAAAAGGTTTTGGGCATTTTCCCTCTAAATTGTCTTTTTCATTATTAGCGCCTGGCTTTTACCCTCCTGATTGTTTCTAGGAGAAAAGTGAGAGGTGTGGACAAAAGTGGGGACTTTCTAACAATGCTTGGCCATTGGAGTATTATTCTTTGGTATTTCTCAAGGAAATATAGACATTTTCAATCATATGAGAAGAAAGCTTCTTATAGGTCCAGTAATAACCATGAAGTCCTTCATTTTCTTCCACTCACAGAGAAAGGCTGGGGGAAAGGACAGGGAGATCTTTTGTAGGGATTATCCACTACTATGAATGTTGGACAGAAAATTTCTGTGGGATGTCCAAGCTATGCTTTTTAGCCAGAAAATGTTTGGATGTCAAGCAAATCAAACAAGAGAAGCTTCTTTCAGCTCAATTATCATCCAGTTCTTTTGGGAATAAAACTTGGGAAGAAGCCTTCTGCAATGAAAAAGTTGACATTTAGATCTCTAGGATTTCTTCTGATTCTGAGCAATCTTGAATTTAGAAAATTGTAGAGGATGGGAATACCCGAAGGAGATCAGCTCTTTCCCATCTTGGAGCCTGAAATGTAGTTGGGAGTTTTCCTCATAAACCACAAAACACGGCATATGTGTAAGAGCTGAGTGGTGCTAAGATGTGAGCTGATAGAAATGTTGTGGGACTTAGAAATAGCAGAGAGGCCTGATTCATAGCAAGAAAAAACAGAGCAAGACGGGATCTCTTGATCTAGACTCCCTCTGGACACTTCAGGGAATTTGGTTCCATGGAACTGACAGGCCCTTGGAAACATAGGGTTGAAGTTTTTGACCCCAGAAAAGACATGACAGAAAGACCATTATCTCCTTCTGCAATTGCTATCAGGTCTGCTGGGCTGTAGGACCCTTGGAGAAACTAGACACCTAATGGACAGATGGACAGAGGAGGAAAAGCTCTGAAGGCTAGCTAAAAACTTATGTACAATAGTCTTGAGGAAAAGATATAGCCATGTGTTATGGGTAGTACTAAGGAGCCGTGATTATCTAGCATCTAGGAGCACCAGTGGTTCAGTCTGCTACTGAGAAAATTAATATTATATTATTAGTTTGTCATCCTTTTTCATATTTCTGTTAAAGCCCAATTTTTGAAAAAGTAAATCATCTGAAAAGCATGGTTAGGTGATTCTCTTAGCCCTCAAGGGACATGATCCTTATCTGGTGGGACCCCATTTCTAAGAGACCTATTTTCTTTTTAAAGTATAAATAGAATCCAGTTTGAATAGACATTTATTGGTGGAAGAAGTCCCTGGCCTTGATCCCGTCCAATAAAGTTCAGGGCAATCTAGCTCATGGAGAAAACTAACCAGAGATCTGGATGGGGATGGCTTCCCCTTCTCAGATGACTTGAGGCTGCTGGTTCCCACTAAAAAGCCATTTTCTCAGCAAGTGGAGCTAACGACTTTTAGCCCACCTCCTCATTAAATGTCCACTAATCAGGGCTAATTTTCACTTTCAAGGGAGTGCCTTTCATATGTTCCCTTGGTATCTTTTATACCAAGAGAAAGCAATGACTATCAATTTCTTGATTGCTCACTGGCCTAATTAATAAATTGATTATTAATTATCCAGGAACTCTGTCTCTTGGGGTTTCCATTCATCTCACTATATAGATAAAGAAATAGGGTTTATGTTCAGTTCTTCATATATTGGAATGAATTATATTTATGAGGAAGATCAAAGCAGAGACCTATAAAATCTACATATGTTTCTAGCTATGTATCTACCTAGCTAAGGCTGGTAAAATGAAACTCTCTGTCTCTATGTCTCTGTCTCTCTCCGCTGTCTCTGTTTCTTTGTTTCTCTCTGTGTGTCTCTTTTTTCCACATGCACGTGTACCTCTAAAGACTAGTTACAATCTAGAAGTAAAGATTACAATTGAAACAATGAGATCATAAAGGAGACAAAAGTCACCAATCAGGAGCCAGTAGTAAAAACCATGGCCTGGAATGGCTTAATACTAATGCCTAAAGTTTAAGCAAAAACAAAATGAGAAACAATAGGCCCTGATACATAAAGATAAATTGGATATAATTTGGGATGAAACTTCTACCTGGAATATGGCCCCAGAATATACCCCAAGGATTATTAAATGTTGTATCCCATTTGTTTCCGTAATATCAATATTAGGTCTGTATCCAAAAGAAATCATAAAAAGAGAAAAGAACCACATGTATACAAATATTTATAGCAGCTCTTTTGTGGTAGCAAAGAATTAGAAATTGACAGAATGCCCATCAATTGGGAAATGGCTGAACAAGTTATGTATGTGAACATAATGGAATACAATTTTTTGTTCCATATGATGTGATAAACTGACAGGTTTCAGAAAAATCCTAGAAAGACTTACATGAACCAAGTTGGATTGAGTGAGCAGAACCAGGAGAACAATATATACAACAGCAAGATTATGTGATGATCAACTCTGAAAGACTTTGCTCTTAGAAATACAATGATGTAAGACAGTTCCAAGGTACTCATGATGGAAAAAGGTTGACCAAATACAGAAAAAAAGAACTATGAAATCTGAATGTAGACTAAACAAACTATTTTTACTTTTTTATTTCTTATGGTTTTTCCCTTTTGCTCTGAGTTTTCTTTCACAGTATGACTAAAATGGAAATATATTTAACATGATTTGTACATATTTTATTGAATTCAGATTGATTGCTATTTTGAGAAGGGGGGAGAGAAGCTCAGAATTGTACAAAGATAAATATTGAAAACTACCTTTACATACAATTGGATAAAATACTATCATTTTTCTTTAAATGTTTTGATATGGGAGGGGAGAAAAGTGTAGTATGGTCTGACATGTCCCCTAGACTGGAAGATAGCATAATTCAAAGGAAGGATTGGGAAAAAGACAGAAGATTAAAATTCTGTTAAATATGTTAGACCCCAAAAATGGAAGACTCTTAAAAGTTAAATCCAGAAGAGAGTTAAAAATTCTGTAGAGTGAAAAAGACAATTATCTTGAAATATTAAGAACTTAACAAATAAGAAATTATGTACAAATTAATCAATCAATAACAATACTTGTTATCTTGTGTTCTAAGATTTTAAAAGTGCCTTACAAATATTTTTTCACTTTATTTTCACAATAACTTTTTGTTGTTCTTTAGTTTTCATGACCCTATTTGAAGTTTTCTTGGTAAAAATAGTGGTATGACTTGCCCAAGGTCACCCAACTAGTAAGAATCTTAAGCTAATTTAAACTCAGGAAGTTGTATGTTCCTGACTCAGGCTTGGCATTGCCACTTACCTGCCACAATAATGACCAGGATGAAGTATTATTATTATTATCCCCATTTAAAGAATGAGGAAAGAGAAACAGGTAGAGGTCAAATAATATGATCAGTGTATCAGAACTAATAAATGTTTGAAGCTAAATTTGAACTCAGATCTTTTTGAGTCCAACTTCAAACTATTATAGTGCAACCTATGTTTATTAAAGCACTTCCTTTCATTATAAATAAGGATATTGTGACAGATAAACTATAGAAGCTTCTTTTGATTAATTCAAGGCTATATTTTTGAATACTGAAAGAATTGGTAACTGATTGTTCCATAATATTTGAAAGATTATGGAGAATGGGAGTGTTGCCATAGTATTAGAGGAAAACAAGGAATCTCATTTTTTAAAAATCAATTTCATCAATGAGCTCAACTCTGATTTCTTCAAAATTTAAGAAAATTGACCTAAATATTCAAAGCCACACCATAAAAAATAAAGTACTAAGTCAACTACTTTTCAAAACTAGCTAAGGGTAAGAATGTTCTTTTAAAAATAACTTTTATTTATATATTTTTTCCATCACCTACATTTCATAATGCCCTGCCCCCTTCACAGAAAGTAATCTATTTCAACTGATGCTTTTAAGGAGAAATTAATTAGATTAAAAAAAATTTATAAAAGATGTGGACATTATTTGTAATCCTATATATTTTATTTTAATTATTTAACAAGGTTATTTTAAAAAGAGCTTTTTTATTTTTCTTTCTTTCTTTCTTTCTTTCTTTCTTTCTTTCTTTCTTTCTTTCTTTCTTTCTTTCTTTCTTTCTTTCTTTCTTTCTTTCTTTCTTTCTTTCTTTCTTTCTTTCTTTCTTTCTTTCTTTCTTTCTTTCTTTCTTTCTTTCTTTCTTCTTTTTTGACAGACTGCCAAAGAGTCCCATGGCCAAAAAAAAAAAGGCTAACAACCCTTATTTTTTTAAAAGCTACACAATATATAATAATTCTGATGGCACAATGTTATTTATGTATAATTCCTCAAGGTTTTCAGCTAAGCAATACATTCATATACACAACTTGTTCAGCCTGGAATGGGCCTGGAATGAAGAGGAGCTGAGTCTAAATCTGGACAAGTCATTTATTTTCTGTCTGCCTCAATTAACTCATTTCTAAAATGGGATATTAAGACCTTCATCACAGAGCTCTTATGTCAAATGAGGTAATAACTGTAAATCACCTATTTACAATGCTTGTCACATAATGATAAATAAATGTTTATTCCTTTCCCTTTCTGCAGTTTCACAAAAATTTTTGTGGGGATAAATTGTTATTGTAATTTTGCGCTATTTGATTTTGATTGGTTTATTCTTGTTTTGTTTTTTTTCCTACTTCCATTATTATTTTCATTATAACTACAATTTCCCTGCTTGTGCATATTTATGTACTTCATTCTCCATTTTTCTTATATTTCTCCGAATTCTTTATATTCATCGTTTCTTGCAATATAGTGCTTTTCTACAACATATGTGGTTGTGACCTCTTTAGCCAGACATAAATGACAAGTGTCTCCTTGACTCTTACCCCTCTATGTTAACTTCCCTTTTCATATCAGTCACTCAGGTTTGGAAATTCAGAGGCTACCAACATTTGTCATGCTCCCTCACCTCCTTTAGTGTGCAATTAGTCACCAAATTATATCTATTATTTTCCTATAACATTTCTCATGTAAATGTCCTCATTGTCCGATCATAGGATTTTCTAATACAAATTCTTATTACCTCTGATCTCTGTCATAGCAATAACTTCCCTTTTTTTTCCAGTTTTTGCCATTTCAAATCCATTTTCCCTACAGCTGCCAAACTGATATCTCCAATAAACAGTTTTAGCCATGTCATTTCTATGCCCAATGAGAGAAATGCTTGTTTTTTTTCTTTTACATTAATAAAAATTATTTAATTAAGATTGAGTTTTTCCCTTTCTGTTTCCTCATTCAGGGACTAGCCCTTTCAGATCATTCATTTAGTCTTTGAGGAAACACTGCTGATAGAAGAGTTTGTTCAAATCCCTGAGGTACATGCTCCTTGATCTTGTGCAGAACCCCAATCCATACTTCTGTTCAAAATATAAACAGAATTCAGTCTAATTGAGATTTTTCCACAAGTAAATGAACTGTTATCCTTGGAATCCTCCATTAGAATTTAAGTTGACGCAGCTTACAAAGGAGAAAACCAACCAGAGTGGTCTGAGTAGAGATGTATTTGTCCAGATTGCTGAGGGTGTTTGAGTCACATGATCAAGTCACATTCTCAGCAAAAGTAGTTGAAGACTTTTATCCTACCTCCTTATCAATATAGCTACTCTCTCATTAACCAATCAGGGTTTATTTTCAATTCTCATAGCCATCTTCTTTTTCAATAATATTTAAGCAATCAGGGATCTACTTGTTTTGTCTTTGAAGAGAAACTATTGGCCATCTATTTATTGATTATTTGCTAGCCTAATTAATAAATTGATCAATAATTACCCATAATGTATGTCTCTTAGGCTTTTCATTCATCTTATCAAGAAGCTTCAATGGCTCCCTATTATCTCTAGGATGCCAAGTTCTCTGAAATTTCAAGCCTTCACAGACTAGATCAATTCTATCTTTCCAAATTTATTGCAAATTATTTTTCCTAAAGCAATGTATAACTCAGTTAAACTGAACAGCTTTCTGCTACTCATCAACTTGGTTTTATTTCATATTCCTCTACTTTTGTTTAGGTCTATCTCCATTCTACAGTATTATCTTTTCTCATTTCTTCCCCTTAGAGTCCCTATCTTCATCTCTTATGTGAGGCCTCTAGTCACTCTTCCAGCTGTTACTTTATTCCCATAGCACTAAAATGACTTTGTATTTTTTAAAAAGCAACTTTTGTCCAGATTTATCTATGATTATGTTGCTCCTCATTGCATAGCTGAATGTAAGCTCTCTCAGATGACAGCCAGATTAATTTTCATTTTTATATCATCATCGACGAACAGTAGATCTAGCATATTGGAGGTGGATTGAAAAAATTTTTTGTAACTTAACCTGTTGCTCTCCACCCACTTAATTTTTAATATTCTAATTTACTATTTATTTTAGCATTCTTTTCTTTTTAAATTTTAAGTGCCAGATTATCTTCTTCATTCCCATGGTTTTTCACACACCTTTGAGAAGGCAAGCAATATATTATTTATAAATATGAAATAATGTAAAACATATTTCCATATTAACCATGTTATAAAGTTGTAAAATATATATGTGTATATATATGCGCACATGCTTTAATTTGCTTTTAAAGTCTTTTTACACAGTCTTTAGAGTCCCTGTGGATAGCATTTTTTCATTAGGAGCCCATTGGAATTGTCCTGGACCCTTGTATTGATTGGAGTAACCAAATCTTTCTCAGTTCTTCATTTTTACAGCATCATTGTTACTGTGCACTCTTGGTTTTGCTCATTTCATTTCAACCAGTTCATCAGTCCTTAGGGGAACTTGGATCAGTTGCTGCAGTACTTTCAGGATCTAGAAAGTAAGCACTTTGGACAACTTGTCAAAAGGGGATCATAGAGTACTTTTTGCTAACAATGAGAACAGAACATTCAATTCTAGGTTGCAATCGCAGGGGCAAGAGGAGCACTAGGAGAAGTAGGTCACAGTTTCAGGATAGAAAATAATTCTTGTCATCACTCACAGTTCAGAGTACAGACCAGGAGAGCAATGACCACACTTCTCCTCAGATCATACCATCTTGAAAGAACTGAAAACTTAAAGATGCACAAAATTATCTTTCAAAATAGCAGCACCAAATATCTGAAGCTTGGGTCTATGCTCCCTTAACAGCAGGAGTAGAACCTAACTTTACTTTTAAAGTCAAGAAGAAATAAATTATAGAAAAAGAACCTAACTACATAGAGAAGTATTATGGTGACAGAAAAGATCAAAACACAAATGAAGCAGACAAAATCATAGTAACCACATGAGAGTCTCAAAGACACATGTGAATTCGTGTCATACCTTGGAAAAAGTCAAAGAGAATTTTTAAAATCAAATAAGAGAGATAGAGGAAAAAATTGGGAAATTTATTATAATGAAGCAAGAAAAACATGAAAGAAGAGCCACAGCTTGTTCAAAAAGGAAAAGAGGCACAAAACCCAATGAAGAGAACTGACAAAGGGAACTCCTTACAAATGAAACAGGAGATACAAAACTCAATGAAGAAAATAATTCCTTAAGAAAATTAGAACTGGGCAAATAGAAGCAGATGACTCCACAAAACATCAAGAAACAAACAAACAAAAGCCCCATAAAATCAAAATAGTGAAAAATAGAAGAAAATGTAAAAGATTACCTTGGAAAAAACCTACCTAGAAAATAAATCAAGAAGAGATATTTTTTAAAGTTTTAGATTATCTGAAATCTATGATCAAATAAATATCCTACATATAATCTTTTAAGAAATCATCAAGGAAACTTTCCTTGAGAACTATAAGTTAAATAGAAATGAAAGAATCTACCAATCACCTCCTGAAATTCCAAAAATGAAAACTCCCAGCTATATTATAGTCAAATTCCAAGTGAAAACAGTTCAAACAGCCAGAAAGAAGAAATTCAAAGATCATGGAGTCACATCATGATAACACAAGATTTATCACCTTCTAAACTAAAGAATTGGAAGAATATAGACAATGAGGATTAGGAACTACAAGAGTGATTAGGAGAATGATGCCAGAGAAAACATGATGTCTTTTGTTCCTGAAGCAAGATCCCAAAAGTTTATCATACTAATCTAAATTCTGAAAGTGTCCCATAGATGCATAATTAGATTCTCAGTTTTATTCTTCAGCAACTGAAATTGTACTTGGAGAATATTCTTGTGGTCCTAATATCTTCTTGGGACACTGTGCCAAACTCCCATAACTACAGATCCTCTGCAAAACTGGTATGTCTAACCTTAAATTTCAATTGTGGTAGGAATTCCTGTTCTCCATTTCTCATAAGTATCCAAAATCCATGAGCTTATATGAGCGTAGCGCAGTTGGAAATCGATAAATCAAGTTTATAAATGGTAACACAACTATTAACCTTTATGTTGGCTTGTTCCATTTCAGAGAATGAAAAAAAAATTATATTATAACTAAAAAAGGTCTTGTGGTACAGAATGTCTCCAAGTTCTGCGATGTGAAATATTGATTTTCAAAAGATAAGAAAAGTAGACACATACTACCTATATAATACTTTATTGGGTGCCATGAACCAAATGAAAAGTGTTTGAGATAGTTTTTCCCTTACATACAAATCAATTAGATTGGATCCCATCTCTAAACTGGCTTTTTATCTAGTTTTTATTGTTTGATTCAAAAACGATTTTCATCCAGTCAAGGCACCAAAGCCACATCAAGTTCTTTCCAACCAACATTTTTTATTACATGATGAGTTAAACATATCTTAACCCCCCATAAATGTTCATATTTTAAAAATATCCTTTCATAATTTCAATAATCCATGAAAAGAGTTCAGCAAATGTACTTCTGTACATTAAAAAGACCAATTTCATGAGGGAAGTTATGACCCCTCTTCCTTCTCTTTTCTTATGAGGAAATTAGAATTATACCTGTCATTCAACAAGTGATTCTTCTATGAAATTGATGCTCCCCATTTTGTCAAATCCCATTTCTCAGTTAACCTCAAAAGTGTCATCTCTCCCATTCTGCAGTAAAGGGTTGGTTGAATGATGTTGTCATTCCATTGTTAACTAGCTCCTGGGACCCTTTATTTTGTTTACTTGTAAACAGAACCAGTTTACACTGAACTCCTTCCCAAGTGACATTTCTCCTCTCCTTGTTTCTCCTTATAAAATTAGGGGCAACTTGATTTCTCCCAAAGGGTAAAAAAACTTTGGGGTCCTGACCGAAGTGACTCTGATGTTCCAGCCAACATTACTAGAGGCAATGAATGGAGTCTTTAATTTTGAGAAGGGTGTGATCATTCACAGCTAAAGGCCAACCTACCTTTCCCAGCTGTAGCCAATTGTTATTCAATTCTTTCCAACTTTTAGAGATCTCATTAGGGTTTTTTTGGGAAAGCTCCTGGAATAGTTTGTCACTTCCTTCTCCAGATCATGTTACATATGAGAAAACTGAACTAAACAGGGCTAAGTAATTTGCTCTGTTTCACTCAGCTAGTGATTGTCAGGGGCCATTGAGTTTAGGAAAAGGAGTTTCCCTGACTCCAGGACCAGCACTATATCCACTGTACCACCTAGTTACCCACATAGACAATTGTGATGTTCCCTAGCCACTCAAAACTACTTATCTTGAATCTCAATAAAGAGACTTTTTTTCCTGTCCCTTTAATTGAGGGAGTTGATCTGACCCATGTTTATTTACAGCTATAAATATCACTTGGTAAACTGTTATCTTGCTCAAGGAAAAGGTGCCTCAGTTTGCCTTTGTTGAATTTTATTTTTCACACATAATTTTTTTTTTTTGGGGGGGTGAGATTTATAACCAGACAGAGTCAATCTAGTCATTTTCTCAGGACACAGGTGCTTATAATCTATTTTATTCTTTCTACAATATAGAAAAAAAACTAAACTTCATAACTACTAGAGTTGATTGGAATAATCACTTTAAAGGTTAGTCTCTAGATCCTTACTTACCTTAGAAGGTATATATCCAAATGATCCTCTCAGTCTGTTACTGTTTTCTTCCTTCCTTTCCCAGCAGACTCCATAGCAGCTGTCTCTTGTTCCCATAAAGCTTTAAGCCCTATATACCAAGGTCCAAAAATCTTCACCAAGACCACCCTTCTCCCCCACTGTGGAATTTTGCGTCTTGAAGTTTCTTATTAATATTCAACTGAATTTCATGGTACTTGTTCTGAGCATCAAAAATATCTAACTATAACTCATATCTGTGTTCCTTTGGGTTCCCATATACTCTGCACCAAGAGAACAGTTTGCCATCACCAATTCTTAGGCAGGAAATCATAGGGCATTGCAAAAAACAATGTCTTGTCATTTTTTTTTATCAAACCTAAGACTTCAAATAAACAAACAAAAAGCCCTAACAAAAACAAATAGACCAAAAAAACCACCAAACATCCAGAATCCTGGCTTGGAAAATAATTTTCTTCCTATTTAATTTGTGTGAGTGGATTCATGGTGTTTGGATGGTGTGCAAATGTCCAATTAATCAGTCCCGAAAGCAACAGGTGATTTCTGAGAAAAAAAAAAATCATGCTGGTCTTTTTCTGTTCTACCAAAGCTTAGTCAGAATTTCATTCACTGAAGAAATCTCCCTTGAGAAGTGATGAATTCAGCTAGAAGATTAGAAGGACCAAGGATATTAGTGAGAGCATTTTAAAATTATAATTTGAAGATAATTTCTTCTATTTGTGCTCATGTAATTTAAATAAAAATAATTACAAGAGATATCATCATTTTATATTAAAATACAAATATTCATTTTGCTATCTATTTATATTTCTCTTTCCTTATGAATAAAAAATACATCGAATCAATTGGTGCAAATTGATCCTTTAAGATATTTTCAAATTCTCTTCCTTCCATTCAGTACTCACTATTCTCTTTGTATATTCTTATACTAGCTTACAGAGAAAACCGTCCAGGCCCATTTAACTGAACAACATTATCACATTCCTGTTTTTCCCGGGGTCTGGGCCCCAGCCCCTGCCTTTATCATTTTACCACCAACTTTGTCACAAGGTGATTGGTTTTCCTTCCAGCCCAACCAGTACCTGAGGTCCAGGGGAAAAGAGCTTTCCTCAAGTTCAGCACCCAGGTAGGAGTTTTTGGGAGTCCAGATTCTAAATCAGATTTGATCATGTCAAGGTCAGCGGTTTACCCACTGCACTCACTCTTTGCCAAACACCAGCCTAGTTCCTGGAGATATAACCCCAAAGGCAGGACAGTCTACATGGATCTTCCACTAGAATGAAACTTTTAGAGTTCAAAGGAGTCATAGAAGTGGTCTTAACTGGAGTTTCGTTTATAACATCCCAGGAAGTCCAGAGAGGGCAAGCCCTTGCTTTGGCTTCCTTGGGTAGCAAGGGGCAAATATATCAATGGAATCCTGATGCTCTGAGAAAGCATCCAGCCGGTGCCCGCTGCTCCATGGTAGTTTTGATCATGCCTCCATTTGCTTGAAAAACAATAACATTAATAAAATAGTACGCCTGTTCACTTTCCTTACTTATAGGAATTATAATTATTTATGTATACATTTTTATTTATACATTACAAATACATACAATGTAAATATATATATACAATACACATATATAAATATATACATTATAAATACATACAATATAAACACATAAATTTACATACACAAGTATATGCATTACAGTACAAGTACATATAACCATCACATATGTACATAAACACATACACATATATAAATATATTACAAACACATAATATAAATATATACATCATATATTTACATAGACACATACACATGCACAAATATATGCAAATATATATATATGTATACATACACATACAAAAATATATACATTTTAAATACATACATATATATCCTTTATATATGCACATATACATATATACACACAAATATACAGTACAAATACATACACTATAATATAGATTCATTATATATGTACATATACATATACACAAATATATACATTACAAATATATACAATACAAATATATCTATTATATATGTATACATACATATACAAAAATATATACATTTTAAATACATACTATATATATATATCCTTTATATATGTATAATGCATATACACAGACATATCCATTTACAAATACATACAATAAAATGCATATATCCATTATATATGTATATATACATATAGACAGAAATATATACAGTACAAATACATACACTACAAATACAGATATCCATTATATATGTACATATACATATACACACAAAAATACAGTACACATACATACACTATAATATATATTCATTATATTTGTACATATACACAAATATGTACATTACAAATATATACAACACAAGTAGATATATCCATTCTATATATACATATCCACATACACAAATATATACAGTACAAATAGATCTATCCATTCTATATGTACATATACATATACACACAAATATACAGTACTAATACATATACTATAATATATATCCATTATATTTGTACATATCCACATACACAAATATATACAGTACAAATAGATCTATCCATTCTATATGTACATATACATATACACACAAATATACAGTTCTAATACATATACTATAATATATATCCATTATATTTGTACATATCCACATACACAAATATATACAGTACAAATGCATACAATACAAATAGATCTATCCATTCTATATGTCCATATCCACATACATAAATCTATATTCTAAGTCTACATTCTAATCCGATCCAACGGGTTTTCCAGCACTCCCCTCAACCTGGGGCTGTCCCCCTCATTAATCTCCCCCCCTCCCGGAACGTGCCAGCCCCCGAGTCTTCCCCACGGCTGCCCGGCAAGGCCGACCCCTGGCCCTGCCGCGGCCCCCGGCCCAATCAGAGGGCTGACATCTGTGCTCCCGCTCGCAGCCAGCCAGGGCAGGTAGGCCATGTGGCGTACCTTGACCTAGCGTCTCATTTCTGGTGCCGCCGGTGGAGCCAATTAAAGCGGGAGCTCGTCTGGGGCCCACTGAGTGGTCGCGTGCCGCCAGGCCGAAACCACAAGGACTTAAAGGCCCCAAATCTCTGTTATTACCAAGCTGTTGCTGCCAGCAGCATGCTGCTCGCGAACAAAAAGGCTAGATTAGGATCAATCGAACCTCCCTCTGGCGAGCCAGTGGGACTCGGAGCCACACCTTCTACCTCAAAGTCTCCCCGGCTCCTCCTTCCCAACACCTAGGCCGCATGGAGCTAACAAGGTGTCTGCTGAGTGGAGGCCTGCCAAACCATATGGTCATAATTAGGGAACTCGGGGCCTGCGACGGGAGTGCCCCCGAGCCGGGCGCGGCGGGCCTCGAGGGTGTTAGAGATCCGATAGGACCCGGGGCTCGGCCCGGCCCCTCCCCTCCGCCCGGGAGAAGAGGCACGCTTAATTCCAGCTGTGGCTTTGTGGGCTCCATTCACTCGATCCTCAATTTAAAAAGCCAGCGGGAAATCAAAGGAGACTCGAGGGAAGGCAAAGAGAGAAAATGAAGGGGCAAACAAATGCGTGCAGGTTCACTCGCCGCGGCCGCTGAAAGACAGGGCCCGGCCGGGCGGCTCAGCCAATGGGAGGCCGGCCGGCCGGGCGGCTGCCCCCTCTCCCGCCGTTCTGCCCTTTCTCTCCCGGCTCTGCGGTGAAGGGCTCGGGTTACACGCCCAGGGGGACCGAGCAGCCAAGTGTTTATGTGCCAGGCAGGCCCCAAACGAGGCAGCAGCTGGGTTCCCGAGCGATGCGATGCTAAGGTCAGCAGCGTCCTGCTACTATGCCGGCCCAGAGAGCGCTGACCAAGGTAAGAACGCTGGAGGGAAGAGAAGGCGCGCCACGCGCGGCGCTCGGGGGAGCGGGGATCCCCGCGGGAGGGAGGGGGAGGGCGAGGGCGAGGCGGCTGCCTGAGCTGGGGGGGCTCGAGGCTGCCCGGGGGTGAGGCACCGAGTCTGGCAAGTCAGCAAGCCACCAGTGCCCTTCCTCTTGCAATTCGCTGGGAAACCAGTTTTACCCTTATCTCGACCCTGCGGTGTTTTGAATGAAGACTCACCAATGGAGGAGTAAACAAGAACAACATCAGGTGGATGAGCGTCCCGGGGGCTCGTTTCCCAATTAAGTAGACCCTAAACTGACATTAAGGAGCCTGGAACGTCGTGCTCAGAATTTGAGTTGGGATTGTCTGACGATGTCTTTTACTTCCTCAGAGTCTAGAGGATTATGGGAATTAAAGAGGGAATGGAAAAGTGAAATTGTCACTTACCCAAAATGATAAATTACAGTCCAGTTGCGGCTCTTCTCAGGAAACGGTTTCAAAGAGAATGTTGCGCATTGTGTCCTTTACAAAATGGATGATGAATGGAGAGAGCCATGTAGCAATACTGCCAATATTACTAAGCAGTCTCTTTTAAAGAAATACACGCTGTGCTTTAGTTATTTTCCTGGGAAAAATGGAACCGGGACATTTAACTTGTGTACATGGAAATAATGGATCATTTTAAAAGGTGATGGAAAAATGATGTCCGTTGATATGTGTGTGCATACACGGATATGTGTGTATACATAAATTCATACATGTTTGCATGCATGCATATATATGTATATATAGTGTGTATGTATATATACATATGTATACATATGCATATACATATATACATATACATATACATATATATATATATATATGAGAAAAGCAGTGGGAGAGAGATGAGAAAAAAGAGAGAAAGGAAGTCATTAGACAAATGTCAGCTTCTTTATTGATTGCCAGTTCAGTGGGTCTTCAGAATGTTAGGCAACAAAATAGTGAAAAGATTGTGAATTTTAAGCGATACTTGCTAGTTCTTTGTGCTTCTTTATAGTGATCAAGTAGGAGTAGTTGTAAGAGAAGGCAATCTGAAGTTAGATCGGGTTGGGGGGAAAAACCAGTCTAGAACCCAAGAACATCTTACAGGGAGAACTCCTTCCCTGCCTGTCTAAGGGGAATGTGGAACACGTGACTGTTTATGTATTGTAGGGATAGGAGTCAGGTCTCTGATTTCCTTGTTATAGAGATGATGAGCAGGAAATCCCCTCCCCTGGACCTTTTCATCTTAGAAATTTGTCTAAAAGCCTGTCAATAAGAGGCTTGCCTAGAGTCAGGAAGCCAATAAGGGCTTGAATGTAGACTTTGCTGAGCTCCAACTCTTTATCCCCTCTATGATGCTGCTTGGTCTTCAGTGCAATAAAGTAAGGTGAAGCATCCCTGGGTTTGGAAGTGAGTGGAGATCACATGGGATTTTAAGCACCAGCCTTACACCTGATGTTGTGGGACTAGAAATTAATTAGGAAACAACTGCTGTGGTTTGGGGCCAGTGAAATAGGAAACAAAAGCTAAAGGGAATATGTAGAGACCACAGATTGGTCCAAGTTACAGCCATTTCCTTAATCGATCCCTCTCTGATAATCCAGCCAGACTATTCCAAGTCTCCTCCCATTCTCTGAAATACCAACTAACTCTGGCAGGCCACCTCTTCATTAAAAGGATTGTGACCATATCACTTAGTCTGAATAATGGTGTTAGCATCTGTTTTTACTCCTAGGGAGGGGAGAAAACCACAATAAACCATCTACTTACCT
This sequence comes from Sminthopsis crassicaudata, assembly GCF_048593235.1. Lineage (NCBI taxonomy): Eukaryota > Metazoa > Chordata > Mammalia > Dasyuromorphia > Dasyuridae > Sminthopsis > Sminthopsis crassicaudata. Next base: position 5,082,115 of record NC_133619.1, read on the forward strand.
CTCCCTCCCTCTCCCCCAAATGCAATCTGGAATGTACTAGGAAAAAAAAAAAAGAAATGTAATTCAACTGAGAATATAAATTTTACTCTCTAGGCCAATGATAACAGAAATATGGTGAGTTTTTTTTTTTTTTTTTTTTTTTTTTTTACAATGTATGTATAGTTGTTGGTTTTACATCCTAACTTTTTTTGTTCCTAATGCATTTTCTAAGGATCAGAGTTTTTAGGGATGAATACAGGGGGCATCCTTTGCTGAGTTTCGGTGACTTTGTAATGCATCATGGCCATAGTGAATGTTAGAACAGAGAAGAAACTGATCAAACTAGAGTTGCCTCATGGATTGGGGATGGAGGGAAATGGGAAGTGATGTAGTATATTGAGGTGACATTCATTAGTTCCCAATTAGGTCTAAAAGCCAGAGAGAAAATTTTGTTTGATTGGGTGACATGAGGAAAACAAGGTTTAGAAAAGATTACTTTAAAAATAACAAAGATAGAATGGATAGAAGTGAGAAGTGATGTCACAGAGGTCATTGCAATATCCCATGTAATGGTTCTCAAAGTGTATTCCAAAGCTGCTGATTGTTTCTGAAATCCTTTCAGGGATTCCTCAAGTCAAAAAAAGTTTCATAATACTAAGATTTATTTTCCAAAAAAGAAAATCATGATAAATATAATTCACATATGCCAAAGCAATTTGAGATTGCCACTAATTTTTCAAAGTAGAAATGAGCCTAGAGACTGAAAACATTGAGAACCAGTGACTTGGTGGAAAAAATGACCAGATTTTATTCATGGAGAACATGGAAAACTTACTTTTGACACACAAAACCTATAACCTCTTGGACAAGTGATTCCGCTTGACACTAATCACATAGCTCTATAGTGAACAGGTGATTTGGGGTATGGATTCTCCAGGGACAAAGTATAGAGAGTGAACAGCAGGGAACTCAAGGCAAAAACCTTGAAGAGCAACCAGTTATAAGGATGGACAAAGCAAGAGAAGCCAAACTAAATTAAATAAATTTTTGTTTGAGTTACTTTTGTTTAGTTTTTGCCAAATCTTTGATTTCATTCAGGAAGGGAATTCATATCATGAAAACTCTCTCTCCTGGTTCTGATTAATCTCTCCTGAGCCTCTCCTGGTTCAGATTAATGTCTTCTCTGACTATTAAAGTCATTGCCTAGAACTTGGGACGTTTTAAGAACTTTGTTCCAGTTTGCCTTGCTGGAATCTGTAAGAAGCAAGAGCTGGACCCAGTCTTCTAGACTTTATTTCCTAGACCACATTATTGTTTTTTCCCCCAAATTAGTTATTATTATTGTTTTGCTTAATAAATGGAAAAAAGGGAGAAAGTCAGAGATTTGAATGTAGTAAGGATGGGATAATTCAATGTCCAGATAATTCAATGTGTAATATCAAGTATGAGGAGAATTAAGAATGAGAGAACAAAATAGTAAGTGGAGGTCATGAAAAAATAAAAATGGAGAAGTCAAGGGACTTGGCAATAAGGAGGCCTCTGATGACCCTCCAAATAGCTGGTTTAGTCATGTAGTAGGAATGGAAAATGGAGTGATGAGAATGGAGTAGTTGGTGAGTCCTTGCAGCAGGGCATAAAGTGTGGTTCGGTGGAACTGTATGGGTGTCCGGCCTGCTGTTAGCCATCGACTCTAGGTCCACAGCTCCAAACGTTAACTGATGCATTTGCTTCCCTTATGGCTCACTCTGGGATAGTTTCCAGTCCTGGCTCGTTCATTAACTCTCATCATCTTACTCTATTACAGAATGAAAAGTGTGAATGAAAGCCATCTCAAGAGCTCTTTCCAGCTCTAACAGCCTATTGAGCAAGCATTTAATAAGCATCTATTCCACACCTGGCTTGGGACTAGATGTTACAGCTTTGAAATCATTACCTTTAAGCATATTATTATTTATGCTTGGAAATATTGTTCTGATGGAGTAGCATTTTGCCCTGAGGCAGAAGGAATCAGTAAACCTCCCCTGAAAGGAATAGAACTCATGTGAGCTTTAGCTTTTTAATTCTGTCTTATCTTTGCCCCTTTTCAATTACTCAGAAATCTAAACCCTGGACAGGGAGGGCATTTTATCCAGATCTCAATATTTTGTGATTGTTATTTACTTATATTTGATTTTACTTGAAGCCCAGGGTTTAAAATTTTGCAGGTTCTTTTCAAGTCTTATAAATAAGCATTCATTTACCAGTCTGGGAGAAAAAAAACATATATATATATATATATATATATATATATATATATATATATATATATATATATATATATATATATATATGTTTGTATGTATATATGTATATGTATATATATGTATATGTATATATATACATATATATGTTTGTATGTATATATGTATATGTATATATATGTATATGTATATATATATATACATATATATGTATATATAAAATATATACACATACATACATAAACTCATATTCATACATATATATGTATATATATATTTACACATACCAATAGGTTTCAACTCATTCACACTGCACACATGTATATATCATCATATGTTGGCAGGGTACACGTAACTATACATAGGTATAAACCTATACATGTTTGAGTGTATGTCTGTATTTTCCTTCACCTTAATAGATTATACAATGATCAAAATAGAATCTGTATTCTTTTCCATTCATCCAGAGTAGAAATGATTTGACCCCAATGAGCTCCTCTTTACAAGTGAATTTAAAATCTATCTTCTACCCCAGTGCTATGCTAAATGTTTGAAGAGTGAGCACAAATACTACCCCCATCCCCAACCCCAGCATCATTCACATTAGTGCTGTCAGGGAGTGACTACTCCAGTTTCTTTAGAGTTATTTCTCAGGAGCCCAGAAGCCTTCAGAAGTATTGGTGATGAGGGAGCCAGAGAGCCCACCTCCAGTCGAGAGACAAGGATGAAAGCGTTGCCTCTGACTGTATAACCCAGTCACCCTAATCAAGGGATCCACATGGTTCTCTCAGAAGACATGTTTGACAGAAGGCATTGGCCTGTACTGGGACCCTGAGAAAACCACAGCACCAGGAAAAACAACAGTCCTACTACTATTATTACTACTACTACTACGACTATGACTACTACTATGACTACTACTACAACTACAACTACTACCACCACTACTATCACTACTATTGCTATTCACTATTACTTCTACTACTATTACTACTACTATCTCTATTCTTATTATTACTATTACTGTGACTATTACTACTACTACTACTACTGCTACTACTATTACTGTGGCTACAATACTATTACTTCTACTAGTGTTATTACTACTACCTCTATTCTTACTACTACTATTACTATTACTATTGCTACTACTACACTATTATTTCTACTACTATTATTACTACTACCTATATTTTTACTACTACTATGACTATGATAATTATTACTACTACTATTACTACTACTACTATCATCAACTGTTTAGTTGTAATCCTGGTGAATACCTAAGATGTTCCTACTATTACTTAGCACTTTGTAACTTGGAGAAAGCATCAGACCTTAATTTCCTGACAGTAAAGGAGCTAACTTGAAGATCCTATAGTTTCTTCAGTCTCAAATCGCAATGGCCCCAATAAATGCTGTGAAAAAGCCTCAATCGCCCCAAAAGTAGATTCACATGCACATACAAACACATACACATGTGCACACAGACACACACACATACACACACTGATCCACCGGGCAGGAGAGAAGGGCCTGAATCATGACTCCTCTAAATGCTTACTTTGTCTTCTTGTCAAGTTGTTTCATCTTTCTTGGCATTAATTTTACCATTTGTAAAATAGAACTTAATTGAATACAGATGAAGATCTCCTTTAGCTCTGATTGCATGATCTTTTAAAAAGGTTCTGCCTATATGTACATGGAAATTCACACATATAAACACTCGTATGCATATTGTGCACATGTATGTATACATACTTATACATGTCTATTTCCTCATTAGGCATTTAAAAGCTATTTACCACGGTGAAGTGGTATTTGTGTGGGGGTTTTTGGCTCATCGTCGCTTCATTTTGCTTATTTGTTTTGTGGCAGTGACAAGTGGAAAGAACGTGGGTTTTGGCTCTAGAAAATGTGGGTAGAGTCCCTGGCCTTGGTCTACTTGAGGTTTGGGAGGTTTGGGGCCACCCTAATGCAACTCATGGCCTGAAGAAGTTTGCTTAGCATGAAGCTCGAGGTCACATAAAAGGCGTGCACACCATGAATGAATCCATCTTGCGTAGCAGGTATGTCTGTTCTGGTGTGGGCAGGCTCCCTTTCCCACAGGCGTCAGTGTGACCATAAAGCAGCCTTCCCTCACTAGCACATGGAGGGAAAAGTTCATGAACCCCATAAAGCCATCAGCAAGTAAAGCAAGGAATATAGTTTTTCTTAAAATGGAGTTACAGCGATATAAAAACTGGCCCCGTTCTCTCTCACACAGTGGAGGGAATAGAAAATACAAGGGTGAAGGGAGCAGCTGTGCTTTGAATTCTTCATGAACCCCCTAGGAAAAGGCATCCTTTTCATAAAATGATTCATTACGGGTATATAGCATCTTAGTCTATCACAATCCTTGGAAAGGATAGTGTATCTCTGAGGGATAGAAACTGATTCCTTGGAAAAGATGGATCTTTGGAAAATTCTCTTTTTGGAGACTTCCAGAATCCTATTATTGAAAGGTCATCGAGGCTGAGCAACCACAGAATGGGAGCGTTGGAACTAACTTTTTCCATGGTTGTCTTGCCTAATCAATGAGGTTTTTTTTGTTTGCTTTTTTAAGGATTTTCTCTTCAGTATCCCCTAGTGGCCAACCATCTTTTATTTGAAGACCTCCATGGATTCTAGTACCTCAAGAGGAAAGTAACTCTACTTAAAATCAAGTCATATTGTTAAGAAGTTTTTTTTTTCCTAATCCCAAAACACAATTGGTTCCTTTTTTTAAATTGATTTTTTTAACACTTCCACTTGTACAATTGCTTTTGCCTCTGGGATCAAGCAGAAAAAGTGAGGTTTCTTTCAACAATGGACAATTATTGTGTTTCTTTCTTCAGTTTATAGGTGAATTAACTGACATCCAGAGAATGAAATCATTTTACACCATCACTGTGTAATAGGGATTTAGCATATCCAGAGACAGGCAGCTCTTTCTCTGAGGTAGCCACTTCCTTTGGGGGGTTTCTCTGTTTTAGGAAAGTTCTCCCTAATATTGAGATAAAATAACCCGATTATAACTTATTTCATGAATCCTGGTTCTACCCTTTGAGTCAAGGTCAAAGCAGAATAGTCTTCTTATCACCTTTGTCTATTGGAGTTTCTAGTCCCTTCAATAATCATTTTAATCACTGCCTTCTTCAGGAGATCTTTCCTCATCCCTCCAACTGGCTCCTTCCTTTTAAATTTTTTTTGGGTATTTTCTATATACATCTTCAACTCAAGTCAACAAATCAAGTCAATGAGCATTTATTAAGTCCTAACAGTATAATTGTCATTCCCCTTGGGAATTAAAGACTGTATCCCAATGGGATACATGACTGGCTAGTTGAGTCCCCAGAGGAGTAGCTATTACTGTGCCCATGTTATAGGGATAGCCCTGTGGATGGCTAGTATCCTAAACACTAACTCAAGTATCCCATGTTGGTGTGCTTCTAATGAATAATTATCTGATATGCTCAGTTCTGTGGCAAAGGTGTCTATGCAAAGAATATAGAAACAAAACTACAATAACTATGTCATTTCCCTCAACACTAAGAACACATTCTCCAACAAGACCAGTAGAGAAGAGTAAACAGTAACTTAAAATACAATGACAATGAGGCACATGAGAGAGAGAAAAGAGAGACAGACAGAGAGACAGAGACAGACACAGAAAGAGACAGAATCAGAGAATCAGACAGAGAGAGAAAAACAAGAGATGGATGAACAAGTGTGCCAATGAGTCCCAATTTCATTTTTCTTCTAATTTGATAGAATTTTCAACCCATCTGCCTGGCTTTCAAGAACCCTTAGCAAAATTTGGGACTTTGGAGAACATATGAAATATATTTCCCTTTTCTCCAGAAAGAAGTGAAAAATTAGAGATCTGTTATATGATACAAGCAGTAATTGTTTTGTGGATTATTTTCCTTTGGTGTCAAACTCTACCAGGAACATGAATTTGCCTTCCTGAATCTATTCTCTCTCTTTCTCCAATCATTGCATAAGAGATTTTGTAAATTAGGCATACGTGTGTGTATGTGAATGCATATATATTAACAAAATAATATGTGAAGAGAAGCAAAAAAAGAGCCAAAAGGCAAGTATAATGGCTCAAGCAGCAGCCTGGAGGCTCTCTCTTATGAAAGTTCAAGGCCATTGTCCTTGTCACTGCATCTCAATCTATGAAGTTGGGTGAATTTCTGCCTTGAGAGCAGATGTAGAGGGGCAAAATGGTTTAAAAGAAGGCTGTGGATATTGACATTGACCCTACCTTCACTACTGCCCTTACAAATGAGTTTAAATTCTTGCTCCAATCCTTACTATTCCTGTGAGCCTGCACAAGGAGGCATTTTTACCTAAAATAAACCAAAACTATCTGGTTCATCTTCTTCATTGGTAAAATTGGAATTATGGCAACAACTTCTTCATATAGCTAATGTGAAAATCAAATGAAATGATATAGGTAAAGATCTATATAAATACTAGTTATTTGTGTTACTGCTATTGCTGTTTGAGAAGCCCTAGGACCTTGGGACTAATGAAAACCCACAATGACCAAGTGGTGGGAAGAGCACTCTCCAAGGGGTCACAAAGACCCACGTTCCCATAGCCACTACCATGTTCTATGGTTTTCTTTTGTACCTTCACGTCCTTCATTTTGCATGTAAATTTTGAGCTGAATGAGCAGTATGATGCCCCTTTCTGCTTAAAATGCTATGGACATTTCAAAAGAATCGGAAAATACTTGAGTGACAGTTTCTGGATCAACCGAATAAGTTACTATTTAATGTATTCTGTGTGATGCCCTTAGTGTATCATATGCTACAATTTTGCTATTGGGAAAGGTAGGTTAAAAACCCAGGAGAGCAGAAACAAGGTTGTTTTGGGACCCCTTTGCATTTGCCCATATTTTGTAATTTATTAAGTTGAAATTATTGCCTAAACACTTGAAGGCAACTAAATTTGTTCTGAGTTCAGAGCATGACATCCCTTTTCTGAAGTCTGTAAGTCTTATGTAAAGGCCTTAATTCTTGTCCCTATTTTCCAGTGACTCTTGTGTGACCAAGAGACGATTCACGGGACCTCATTGTAGATAATATTCTGTGTGGATTCTGGAAGTGTCCCATTCAAAGAACTGCTCCAGGAAAATTCTGCCCAACATCTTATAATAAGGGAGAGTGAAGGGACATGTTTTAGGAGAGATGGTCTGACTGTGTTAGCTTTAACCCCTTTACTCATGAAGATGGGGAGTGACAGTATTGTCTGCAATGTTTTCTTGCTTTTCTTCAATGGTTTGTCCATTAAAAAGGCTCCATCAAAATGCAAGTTGCATCTTATCTCTAGAGTTGAAGATGATCACGGGGATCCCATTGGTTTCCAGATCACTGGCATTCTACCCAGACCCATCAGCATAGAAAATCCCTTTAGAGTCCATTCTACAATGTGTTCTCTTATGAAGTTTCAAATTTAAAATTAAAATGCCTTTCTTATTTGAATGTGCCCCAAATAAATCTCGCCAAAAAGAGCAAAAGCAGATTCAGAACAATTGGCATTGTGCTTCCTGCTTCTAAATTAGGACTCCAAGGAGCCTTGGGTACTATTTAGTCATGTTCACAAACAATTCTATAGATTAAAAAAGAAGCCCAGAATGATTAATATTTGCCTGAGATCACAAGTATATTCATTCATTGGGATATCAATATAGATCTAGAAATGGCCATCTGGTCCAATGCATTTATCTTCTTGTAGTAGAAGTTGAGACCTGAGTAAATTTATGTATTTACCTCAAGAGGAGAATGGAGAAATAATTCTTTATGGCTGGATTTGAGCCACTGCTCTCAGTTTCCAGGGCCAATATTCTTTCCCCAAGGACAATGACACTAGCAAACTATATGTTTGCTCTAAGAATCACTGAGACGAGAATAGAAACTCAATGGCCTTCTGGTCTGACCTGCCCTTGAATAACTTACTGAAAAGTCTCTCCTCAGACCATTATCAAGAGAGAATCCATTCCCTCTTGGAGAATTGCCTTCTAGTCAAGAACATTTCTATAAGGATTGTTGTGTTTCTGTCACTCGGTCACATCTGACTCTGTGACTGCATGGCCCATATTGACCATGGGGTTTTCCTGGCAAAGATACTGGAGTGGATTTCTATTTTCTTCTCCAGTGGATTAAAGTAAACAGGTTAAGTGACTTTCCCAGGGTCATACAACTATAAGTGCTAGGGGCCATATTTGAAGTCAAGAAGATGAGTCTCTCTCACTTTAAACCTAGCATTCTATCTACTGAGTCATCTAGCTATCCCTTCTATAGAGTTATTTTCCCCTTATATCAAATGTAACTTTTTGTTCTCTCCCCATTTCCCCTCCTGGCTTTGATTTCCAAGGACAAGAATCACAAATCTTATATATTTTCTAAAAAAAATCTATCTATCTATCTATCTCTCCCTTTATATACTTCAAAATAGTTATTCTGTCTCCCCTAAATCTTTGCTTCTCTAAGGTAAGCATCCAGTTATTTCAGTGGATTTTCATATGGAATGAGAGTAAAAAGAGTAATCGACAAAGAAGAAAGAGAACCTAACATTGTTCGAATCCCTCTTGGTCAGTTAGTTTGGAGAAGCTTGTGGAAAGACCCCTCCTCAGAAGAATGTTTTTAAATATGTAAAACAAAGCACATAGAATTGCAAAGAAAACAATTATGTTGCTACATAGTCAAGAAAATATATATTTGTCTTAAGTTTGTGGTCTCTAGGGGCAGCTAGGTGGCACAGTGGATAGAGCAACAGACTTGAATTTAAGAGGACCTGAATTCAAATCTGCTTTCAGACACTTCCTAGCTGTGTGACCCTGGGCAAGTCACTTAACCCCAGCCTCAAAAAAAAAAAAAAAAAAGTTTGTGGTCTCTGGATTAAGACGGTTTGATCTAAAATTAGAAAAGGTCTAAAGATTATCTTCCCCCCTCCACTGGTGAAGAAATAGATCTGACTATAGATAGTTTAATAATCAATCCAAGATTCCGCAGGAAGCTAGGCCCAGAGGGAAAATATGGCCAGGGCTCTCTGTCCATTGAACCACACTGCCTCCTCTGAACCTAAGCATGGCAAACTAAGATATTTTACATCTATGGATATTAGAAAGCACATTTTTTGAAGAAAATAAAGCTAGCTTAAAGAGATGAAATGTCTTTTCTCACTCAAAGGTTTGGTGAGAGAGTAAGAATGTTTTTACTCCTTGTGCAATGACATATTGTAAACCATTATGATAGTCCAGACCTGCTAGGCTCATAGACCTTCCTGTTTGTTTCTATGGGTAATTCTATGGCTGTATTTGATTCAAAAAACTGAATTAACATAAAGATCTGTAATTGTTGCTTTTCCAGGCAATTGGGACAGCTCTTCAGTTAGAAAGATCTACATCCTGCATAACTGTAAATGAATATGAATGTTTGTTCTTTGATCTTTACCCTAATATTTATTTCAAGGCTATGAAAATATGAAAATAGAATTTTAGAATGTAGGTTTTTTTGTGAAGGCATCTTTGATAATCCTGAGTGAAGGGTAAACATTATCTTTAATAGGTTGCAGGAAGCCCTCTAGTGTCAGAAAATCGCTACAGCCATTGGGAGAAAATAATGGTTAAGGGACCAAGGACAATCATGACCCCTCAGAGATGGATTGCCTAATGTAATCTTCTTACAAGAGGTATTTCTAAATGAATAACCAATGGATATATTGTGTTGAAGCTCACAAATCAGTGGTCAATAGCAATCTGATGGTCGTTGATGACATTTTAAGCCAAAATTTAGGCAGATTAATACATGTGGCTAATTTCCCTAATCCCCGCTATGTTCAGCAAGAATTGCCCTTTCAGAGAGTTTGATTGTCAAACAGTGTTTCTAGTGAAAAAGTTGAAGATGAATTGCTACCATACAAACACACACATATACACAGAGATACATATATGCACATATGTACATAATGCAAAAGAACAAGATAACAACTATTACAAAAACTATTGCTACACTCTAAGTCTAAACTCTTAAAATCACTGTAAGGAATGTGGCTTTAACCTTGAAATGAACATCATGATTGATATGAAATCATACAACTCCTGCACCAGCCCTAAATTCAGGAGGACCTGAGTTCAAATCTGGTCTCAGACACTTAACACTTCCTAGCTGTGTGACCCTGGGCAAGTCACTTAACCCCAGCCTCAGGGGGGAAAAAATATCATACAACTCCTGAATCATTTCAAGGATGCTATCTAAAATTTCACTGGGATAAAAATGCCCTGTATAACATGCCTAGCCAGCGATCATCCAGTGTTGGTTTTGAGGAAGGCATCAGGACAAACACCTTCTGAGGCTGACCATTGCACTTCAGGAGAACTGTCATTCTTAGCAAATCCATCCTTGCACCAGCCTGAAGATTGTCTAAAGGCAACTTCTACCATCATTCCTAGTGTAATCCATGTTCTGTAACACAATCCTTCAGATATTTGGAGAACTATCCTAGCCAACCCAATCCCTCTAGTCTCCATGCAAATTATTTCTAGCTTTACCAAACAGTCTTTCTTTATCATAAACCTTGATTCTGGAGCTGATATTACTAGGGAATATTTGTAAAGACAAGATGATGATTCCTTGTGGCACTCATTTTCAAAGTTTATGGAAGCTGTCACTGGAAGCTGCCTGGATCACAGAAGCCCCTAAATGGAATGTATATGGTCTCCCCTTCATAGACAAATGCTATCCTGTGAGGAGATAAGCCTCTTCATCCATCCCAGAGTAAATTAAAGGAAAAGCCATATGGTCCTCAGTCAGGAGTATCACAGGGATTAGTGTACTGAGAAGGAAACCAGATTGGAGTAGGTTTCCTTCAGGTAAGCTAAAACCCACTCTTCTATTGGAAAACTTTACCCATGCCATGGAATGATAGGTGATTAGCTACAAGTTATCTTGCTATGGGTTACATTTACATTGCATATTGTTTTCTACTATTAGATTGGTTTCTTAATAGTTGGAACCCCCCGCCCAAATACACACATACATACACCTTTTTGTCCTTAGCACAATTATCTGGCAAAGAGTAGGTACTTAATAAATATTTGTTGCGTTGGCTTGACTACAAAATCTACAAAGGAGTTACTGACAACCTAATGTGTGTTCGATGTTGTAATGGATTCAGATGAATGGAATATAGTCCCAGGATTCCAAGGAGCTCAAGTCCTAGTGGGGGTGTTGACATGTATAGGGATAACAAAGTTACGCAACCATATAAAGTGTCGTAAAAAAAAATAAATTGAGAGAACAATACTCACAGTTCAAAATGTTCAGAGATTGCTTCCACTGAGGGAGGCTTTCTGAATTACCAGACTGCTCAGGACTGATAACTGCAAAAGACTTTTAGGAGTTATCTCATTTACCTCCATAATTTTTAAGTGAAGAAACTGAAGTACTAGGAAACAAAGTATATCCCTTAATGTCACAAAAGCTGTGAGGTGGCAGGACTTATTTCTAAATCTCTGACTCCTAATCCAGTATTTTTTTCTACATTCCCACATGTAGTATCAATAAATGGAATAACAGTTTTTGTTTTTTTTAATTTTTTTAATTTTTTTAATTTTATTTTTTTATTCATTTTTCCAAATTATCCCCTCCCTCCCTCCACTCTTTCCCCCCGATGGCAGGTAATCCCATACATTTTACATGTTTTACAATATAACCTAGATACAATATATGTGTGTAAATACCATTAATAACAGTTTTTATTAAAATTCAAAGTATTAACTATGTTAAATATAAATATAATATGTTCCAAGTGAAAAATATCAGTAATTTGAGAGTAACAACCTTCATTAGAAAAGATTTTGGGGCTTTTAGATAATTTTGAGAGACAGTGAATTCCTTCATCTCTGAGGCAGGGACTGAATAATTATTTCTAGCCATTGATAGAAGGAATAAATTTTCAGGTAGAATTTGGAGTATATGACTTCTGTGGACTCTTCCAATTTTGAAATTCTGTGATTCAGATTCTATAATGTGTTGTTAAGAACAGCTTGAAGTGAAGAACAGCTTTGATTACTTTCCTCTTGCTAGATTTTATAGTGCCTTTCTTGATGTAGTACAGAATCATAAGTTACCTTATGTTTCATGCCATATCAAGCAACTACAGTGTATGGATTTAGAATCAAGAAGACAAAAAGATTTGAATTCAAAGCTTTCCTTAGATACTTAATTAGCTATCTAACTAGATACTGGTATGTCACTTAATCTCTTAGTGCCTCAGGTCCACTTTTTTGTTAAATAAGGATGTTATCCCCAGCAGAACTCTAATTCCCCTTCTCCTAAATTAGGGAAATAAATCCCTGTGAAGCTTATATATAATGTAAGATTCTCATTTCCATTAATAGATTTTTCTTCCCTTATAGAAATGTTCTTCAGTGAGACACCATCCCCACAGTGAAATAAAATTTCCTTTTCTTTGTCCTCATTTATCTCCCCATTTAAACCCATTCCTAAACTTCATTGCTCATTCTCTAAGAGATTATAGGCAATGTTTGCATTTATTGTTAACCTCTGAATATATATATATATATATGTATACATACATATATGTATATATATATATATATATATATATATATATATACGCCGTATCCCCCTCTATCATGTTTTTTTTCATTTTATTTTGTCTTCCAATCCTACAATTGATTCCCACAACAAAAATAAAACAAAACACTGATTTACTAAAATGTAGAGTTTTGTGAATTTTGAGCCCATGATTATTCAGGTCTCTTCTTCCACTATCACTTTTATTAACTTTTTTTCCTTTTTTTTCCTCCTTGTGTATATTTAGAAATAACTTTCTTAATATAATTTTATGTTGTTTTTGTCATCTATAATTTGAAAATCTCATAGATTTTTTTTGCTTATTTTCTCTTTTATTTAAGGGATAATTTGTTTCATTATCAGTCTTTTCCTTGTTCGTTTTATTTATTGATCATCCTTATATTTATATTTTCCTACATGCTTACAAAGCATTAATTTGTTCAATTCTTATTTTCTTTATAAGATTGATTTAAAAGCCCCCTTTTACTGAATACCTATCATTTTCACTAATTATTAGTATAAGATGTATTGAACATGTCACTTTTGCTTCTATCTTGAGACCTTTTTAACTTTTTGTAACACATTATTCCCTTCTTTCCTGTGGTTTCAGTGGATACAGTATAGTCTTGTATTAATCAATTCGCCTCCCCTTAATATTGTTGTTTCTTGATCCATTATAAAATTTGTTGTTCGTTATTAGAATTATTAAACTTAACCATGATGTTTCTTGAAGTTTCTTGGCATTTGCTAAATGACTTTTTTTTTTCCTGCAGGCAATATATAGATTCTTTTAACACAATTCCTCCCATCCAATCAGCAATTTGACAGCTTCCTCTTATTATTTTTTGCAAATTACATAATCTTTATTTTCCTCAGTTTCTTCCAATATAAATTGGAGAAAATAATAGCACCTGCCTCCCAGTGTTGTGGTGAGGTCAAAATCAACTTATACCTATAAAGTGCTTAGTGAAATTCTTAGAATAGAGTAGACTCCTTCCTATTTTATAGAACTCAAGGTTTTAGAATCTGGTTCTTTGGGGAGACACAATCTTAAAATCATTTTTATTTTTTATATCATTGAGGTCAATAAATTCTACTCATTTAGAGTTTATCTTATTTTTAAATATTATTGCTTTTGTTTCTATTATTCTAATAAGTATATTAATTAGCATTTACTAAATTCTCATATTTCTCTAGGCACTGTACTATATTTTGAGCATGTAAGGAAAAGCAAAAGCCATCCTAAATTTCATGGGGCTCGCTGTGTAATAGAGGAGAAATCATGCAAATAACTATGGAGAAACAAAATGAAATTAGCAAAATCTGAAAAAAAAATCTTAGTGAAGAACAGGTAACATTTGAAAGAAGTCAGGAAAGCCAGGAGGTAGACAATGTGAAAGAGAATTTTAGATATGGGTAACAGAGAGAAAAATCTTTAAGTCAAGAAATGGAGTGAGAAAAAAAAAAAAAAACCAGTGAAGATTCCAGTCATAAAACTTCAGAATAGCGGGATTTGATATAAGATTGGAAAGATACTGAAAGAACAGTTTGTGAACGGCTTTACAAATCAAACAGTGAATTTTGTATTTGATCCTGGAGGTACAGGGAAGAAGAGCTTATAGATTTTAGTAGTGACATAGTAAATTCTTCATTTTAGGAAAATCCTGATAGCTGAGTAGTGGATAGATTGGAGTAAGGAGAAAAAACATCAGGGTTTAGCAATAGTCCACCTTGAAGAAGTCATTATCTCATACATACATCTTCCTCTTCTAAAATCTCCTATTATTAAATTATATCACTATTTTCACAGTACTTAGATTTACAACCTTGGCTTAATTTTAACTCTGTGCTTTCATTCACCCTTTTATTGAGTATTATTCTATTTATTTTCACATCTATATCAATCTACTTATCTATAGCCCCTCTCTGCTTTAGACACCTTACCATGAATCTTTTCCCACTCAAAGGCTTCGTCTACACAGCTGGCAATATGATTTTCCTATATCATAGGTCTGAGTCTTAGCATTTATTAAGTCAGTAAAATCCAAATCCTACTTAAATCAAATATCACCTTTTTCTGTATTTTTAAAAATCTTCCCAATGAGGAAATCTTTCTAATCCTATCTTTCTTCTCTTTCCTATCTTTCTTTTTACTTCTTATTACTCTTCTCAAGTCTCCTGCTTTTTCACCCATGATACTCAAAATCTCTTTTTCTAGGCTTTCCTTAAATGTTTCCAACATAGAAACCCAGCCTTTCTTTAGGACTTAGCTGAAGTGGCTCTTGCAAAAAAGTCTTTCCCAGACAAGCTGATGAGGGGTAGTGATTTAGAGTCAGTCTTCCCATGCCCAGTGTGTGTGTGGGTAGGTTGTGAGTATGGAGGGCAATCTAATATCTGCCATTTCACTGTTAGAGCTGCTGTGAAGATGAATAATGCCATCACTTCTTTAAGTCTTAACAAGTCCCCTGTTTAAATGAAAAGGGGGGGTTAGACAGAACACTTAAATCTCCCCATTGTTTATTGTTGTTCAGTGATTTTTCCAACATGTTTAGCTCTTTATAACCCCATTTTGAGGTTTTGTTTTTGTTTTTGTTTTTTTGGCAAGAATATTCAAGTTCTTTTTCCATTCCTTTTTTCAGAATATTTTACAAATGTGGAAATTGAGACAAATATGGATAATTTACTTGCTTAGTGTCCCACAGCTAGTAAATATCCATTTTGGATTTGTTCTAATGAAGAGTCCTCCTAACTCCAGGTCTAGCATTCTATTCACTACACAACACCACCTGGATTCTAAAAAACCTGTAATTCCAAATTGGAACTCTCTGTGCTTCCTCCCATTGAATCTGAGCAACACTTGATGTTTAGATTCAAAAATGGCCCCCTGGTAGCAACTTCACCTGCCTTGTAGGCTAAGGAACTTTTGGGGGAAGCTCCGGGCTGGGTCTGACTCAGGCTAGTCTCCTGGTAGTGTAGATTTGATATTGGAGACATAGGTCAACAGCTCAGAGGCAATCATGGAAAAATTCTGGAGTCAACACTGCTTCCTTCTCACAGTTACCCTTCAAATAAGCATCAGAGAGTACTCAGAACATCTTAGGGCTCTGTTACCTTAGGACATCAGGCTACCTGGCTTATTTCAAGTCTCTTGAGCCATCCAATATGAAGGAATAAGTGTTGATACATTGGGATGAAAGAAAAAATAGTCTAATTTCCATGGAGGTGATGCTATTAAATCTTCTATGTGAACCATCCAGAGAATATGCTCGCCATTTACCAAGTTGGGCCAATTAGCCAGATGGTTTCCACATTATAATAACCATGGCAATAACCATACCTACAACTATAACCACTACCACTATCACAATGATTGTGATCACAACCAAAATGGCAACTGCTGAAACAACCATCACCATTCCAATACCCAGGAAAATAAAAGACATAACAAGCAACTCTAATGCCAAAGCAAGCACCACAACAATGAAGCAATGACAATCACATCTCCTCTTGTTATAAGATTCATAACAACACAACCATCATTCCTACTTCTACACTATCTTGAGGTTTTCAATAACTATTGCATGTATAAATATATAAAGAACATTTGCTTCTAAGATAGCCTAATGTGATTGGTGCCATATTACTACATTTCACAGAGGATGGAGTTATTTTTCAAATGAACTTTTGGAAAGCATCCTATTTGGAAATGGGAGGCTTCCAGGATTTTTGACAAGCAAAATTTTGTGAATATGGAAATGTAGGTGTAAATAAATATTGATGTTTCTGGAAGGGCTAGCTTTTTTATGATCACACAAATTTAGCCTCTGTCTCTGTTATTTTTTCTCTCTCAGGGTTTCTTTCTTTCCTCCTTTCCTCTCTCCTCTTCCTTCCCTTTTCCCTTTCCCTTTTCCCTTTCCCTTTTCCCTTTCCCTTTTCCCTTTTCCTTTTCCCTTTTCCCTTTTCCCTTTCCCTTTTCTCTCTTTCTTTCTCTTTCTCTCTCCTTTCCTTCTTCCCTCCCTTTATCTCTCTCTATTTTTCTGTCTAGATGTCTCTTTGTCCCTCTCTCTGTCTCTGTCTCTCTCTCTCTCTCTCTCTCTCTCTCTCTCTCTCTCTCTCTCTCTCTCTCTCTCTACCTCTCTCTCTCTACCTCTCTCTCTCTGCCTCTCTCTCTCTGCCTCTCTCTCTCTGCCTCTCTGCCTCTCTTTCCATCTCTAGCATTCAGATTTCACATTTATAAAATAGGGATTGCAAGATCTTTCGGTTCTGGTTGACTAATGGTCCCAAAAATCCAGGTCTTTAGTTTTTGTCTAGATTAGAAGAATTATCTTCTAACTCTCCAATTAATCTTTAGAAGGATAGCATTATGTGTCTTGGGATGAAAAATGATAGATTTCAATACTGTTTATAGTGATATCCCAAAGGAAAAGGCAGTTAACTGTTGCAACAGGTTATTCAGGAGGTTGACCTTCCCACAGAGGGGTCATAGCCAGCTCTGGATGCCTGCGGTGACATAAAATCCTTTCAGAAGGGAAGAGGTCAGTACTCATGACCTCAGGATTACTTCCAGAATTCTTCGGATTTTCTTTCTCTTCCTAAGAGCAGATTACAATAAGTTTCCAAAACTGACATTTTTTTGAAAGTCCACATTAATCATCAGCCACATCCTCTTTTGGATATTAATTCCCATTCACCTTCAATCTTAGTTATTCTTGCATTTATTCTTACATCTCCCTTCATGCTATTGTTTTTGTTCTTGGTTGACTCATGACCATACATTTCAGAAAATTAACTTTTTCTATGCTCATGATAACTTTGGCCCTAAAACTAAATATATCATTTTAATCCCCTCTCCCTTCCAAACTTATTTCTTAAAAATAAATTAAAATTATAAGAGGAAAGTTCCACAGGTATCTAATTTAAGATTTCAAGACATGGTAAATAGTGTTAGACTTGGAGGCAGGAAGTCTTGGATTTAATCTTGCTTCAAGTCACTTGGTGACCCTGAGTAATTTGCTTTGTCAGCTCCTTATTGACAAATTGCAAGTGACAAAAAACTTTTAATAGTTATTTTGTGACATATATGTGTGTGTTTGTGTATGCATGTATTGGGGGGAGACATTGAAAGGCAATAGGAGAACATAAATATAGTATGTATATATATATACACTAAAATATAAACGTGTATCTGTGACATGGTGGGTAAAAAACTGGATCTGCTGTCAGGAAGAGCTGAATTCAAATCTTTATTATTATTATTATTATTATTATTATTATTATTATTATTATTATTATTAATAGCTTTTTATTGAAAAAACATATGCATGGGTAATTTTTCAACACTGACCCTTGCAAAAACTTATGTTCCAACCTTTCCCCTCTTTCCCTCCTCTTCCTCCCCTAGATGGCAGGCAGTCCCATACATATTAAATATGCTAAAGTATATGTTAAATACAATATATATTTTTACATATTTATACAGTTGTCTTGCTACACAAGAAAAATTGGATTTAGAAAGAAGGTAAAAATAACGAGGGAAGAAAAACAAAAATGCAAACAAACAGTAACAGAGAGTGTAAATGCTGTGTTGTGGTCCAAACTCATTTCCCAGTGTTCTTTCACTGGGTGTAGCTGGATCTATTCATTTTGATCAATCAGAACTGATTTGGATGCTTTTATTGTTGAAGAGAGCCACTTCCATCAGAATACATCCTCATACAGTATTGTTGTTGAAGTGTATACTGATCTCCTAGTCCTGCTCATTTCACTCAACATAAGTTCATGTAAGTCTCTCCAGGACACTCTGTATTCATCCTGCTGGTCATTTCTAACAGAACCATAATACCCATAATATTCATATATCACAGTTTACCTAGGCATTTTCCAATTGATCCAAATCTATTCAATTTACTATTTCTAGCCACTACAAAAAGAGCTGCCACCAACATTTTTGCATATACAAGTCTCTTTCCTTTCTTTAATATCTCTTTGGGATATAAGCCCAGTAGAAACACTGCTGGATTAAAGGGTATGAACAATTTGACAACTTTTTTAGTATAGTTCCAAATTGCTCTCCAAAATGGTTGGATGTGTTCACAACTCCACCAACAATGCATCAGTGTCCCAGTTTCCCCACATCCCTTCCAACATTCGTCATTATCTTTTCATGTCATTTTAGTGAATTGACTGGTGTGTAGTGGTATCTCAGAGCTGTCTTAATTTGCATTTTTCTGATCAATAATAATTTGAAACACCTTTTCATATACGTAGAAATAGTTTCAATTTCATCATCTGAAAATTGTCTTGTTCATGTCCTTTGATCATTTATCAATTGGAGAATGGCTTGATTTCTTATAAATTAGGGTAAATTCTCTATATATTTTGGAAATGAGGCCTTTATCAGAGCCTTTAACTATAAATATGTTTTCCCAGTTTATTGCTTCCCTTCTAATCTTGTCTGCATTAGTTTTGTTTGTACAAAAGCTTTTTAACTTGATATAATCAAAATTTTATATTCTGTGATCAATAATGATCTCCAGTTCTTCTTTGGTCACAGATTCCTTCTTCCTCCAGGGGTCTAAGAGGCAAACTATCCTATGTTCTTTTAATTTATTTATAATCTCATTTTTTATGCTTAGATCATGGACCCATTTTAACCTTAACTTGGTGTGCAGTGTTAAGTGTGGGTCAATGCCTATTTTCTGCCATACTAATTTCCAGTTTTCCCAGCAGTTTTTGTCAAATAGTGCATTCTTATCCCAAAAGTTGAGGTCTTTGGGTTTGTCAAACACTAGATTGCTATAGTTATTGACTATTTTGTCCTGTGAACCTAATCTATTCCACTGATCAACTAGTCTATTTCTTAGCCAATACCAAATGGTTTTGGTGACCACTGCTTTATAATATAGTTTTAGATCTGGTACAGCTAGGCCACCTTAATTTGATTTTTTTTTTCATT
The DNA here is from genome assembly GCF_048593235.1 of Sminthopsis crassicaudata. Classification (NCBI taxonomy): domain Eukaryota; kingdom Metazoa; phylum Chordata; class Mammalia; order Dasyuromorphia; family Dasyuridae; genus Sminthopsis; species Sminthopsis crassicaudata. Next base: position 5,101,923 of record NC_133619.1, read on the forward strand.
AGTTCCCTTGAAATTCTTGACCTTTTGTTCTTCCAGATTAATTTTATTGTTATTTTTTTCTGTTCTTTTTTTTTCTATTTCATTAAAATAGCTTCTTAGGAGTCTAATTCATATGCACTAAATAAATAGATTAGTTTGGGTAATATTGTCATCTTTATTATATTCTCTTGACCTATCCAAGAGCACTTAATATTTTCCCAATTGTTTAGATCTGACTTTATTTGTGTGTAAAGTGTTTTGAGGTTTTGATCATATAGTTACTGACTTTCCCAAATATGTTATACTATTGACAGTTATTTTAAATGGAATTTCTCTTTGTATCTTTTGCTGTTGGATTTTGTTAGTGATGTATAAAAATGTTGATGATTTATGTAGATTTATTTTGGATCCTGCAACTTTGCTAAAGTTTTGAATTATTTCTAATAGCTTTTTAGTAGATTCTCTGGACTTCTCCAAGTATACCATCATATCATCTTCAAAGAGTATTAATTTGGTTTCCTCTTTACCTACTCTATTTACTTTAATTTCTTTTTCATCTCTTATTGCCGAAGCTAGTGTTTCTAACCCAATATCAAATAGTAATGGTGATAGTGGGCAACCTTGTTTCACTCCTGATCTTATTGGGGATGGTTCCAGTTTATCACCATTACATATGATGCTTATTCTTGCTTTTAAATGGATGCTACTGAGTATTGTAAGGAAAAGTCCATTTATTCCTATACTCTCTAGGGTTTTAATAGGAATGGGTGTTGGATTTTATCAAATGCTTTTTTCTGCATCTATTGAGATGATCATAGTTTTTTTTTTTTGTTAATTTGGTTATTGATATAGTCAATTATGCTAATAGTTTTCCTAATATTGAACCAGACCTGCACTGAATTCAAATCTTGCTTCAGTCATTAACTAGCTGTGTGATCCAAGGCAAATCACCTAATTTTAGCCTGCTTCAATTTCCTTACCTGTAAAATGGGGAAATAATAGGGCTTACATCCTAAAGCTGTGAGAATAAAATAATTTTTGTAACAAATTTCATAAAACTTAAAACAATAAATATTATCATTGTTTTCTTTTTTGATTACACCAGTCTGACTCTCAAAAGGACCATACAAATGTCTATTTTTTCTTATACCAATTTTGTTCATTTATATTTGCAGTTCCCATTATGATGCCAAAATGCTGATGAATAACAAAACTAATGAAGTGGAAGTTTTTATTTGTTATTGAAGGTCAAATCAGAACCCTGGAGTTGGAAGGGTTTTTAGAGCTCTTGTGATGAAGAGCTTTTTTTTTTTTCTTTTTCTTTTTTCTGAAGAGGAAACTGATTCTTAGAGGAGTAAAGTACTCTGTCCAAAGTGAGGCAGATAGAACTCATTAGAGTGGAGGCTCAAAGCCACATCCTCTGATTTCAATTCTACATTTCTCATAAGGAGTTATTGTCAGAGCTGGCATCCATCAAGCCTAGAGCTGGGATGGAGCTTAGAGATCACTATATCAATCCTATTGATATGCAGGTGATCTGAAGCACAGTCAAAGTCTCCCACCATCTCATTGGGAGGGCGCTTTTGCTCCCCCAAAAGAATTGATTGATGACTTGCTCTGTACCATGCACCATGAAAAGCACTAGGGATATAAAAACCAAAGCAAAGAAAGTCTCTTCCATCCAGAGGTCACATTATACATCCATAACAGAATACAGAATACAGTGGAGAGCAGGGAGGAGTTCTCTCAATTTGTAGGCTTGGTGAGGGAGGCCAAAAGAGGTATATCATCTCTACAGAATAGGACAAACCTGAATTAATGGTGATTAATGTTACCCAAACTATGGGGAGGGGAAGGCTTGTGTGGCTGTCCAGAGGAGGGAATAAACTGAGGAGACCTTTCCTGGAACAGAGGCATGTGTGTGTGTGTGTGTGTATACACACACACACACACACACACACACACACACACACACACACACTTAAGCTCCTTTTGTGTCTATTTTGTCCTCCTCAGTACTGAATACCCATTAGTCATTAGTCTGCCACAGAGGGGCTTAATCAATAACTGTCAAATGAATAAATATCTGCACTTGCAATGGCCCCTGCCTGTCACTCAGTGTGAAGAGACCTTTTCTCAGTTAGTCTAGGGTCTTCCCAGCTGCAAAGCAGTTGCAAGCTGTGCCATTTTCCTGTTTTTTTGTGCTCTTGGACATTGTTGTGCTGCCTCCTGGATTGTTTTCGGTTTATCCTAATAATTAGCATCCATATCTTCAGTCACTGCTCCAAACCATGCACATTTCAATTATCTGAGCACAACCTTGTGTTTAGAGTTATGAGATGTGTGTGGACTTCCTCAATAGTCCCGCTGCTTCTTCAGGCAAAAGCTTACCAGACGCTGGCTCAGGGCGTGGAAAGAATCTACTTTTCGGGAATTAAATGCAGACATTTTATTCTCCTTAGACATGTTGCTTCATTTACCAAAAAAGGGGAATGTAGAGGATTGAAACAAAAGGTGGGAACTGAGATTATCTTTTATGCCCAGAATTTAGCAAAGCCATTTCTAAGACAGATCCAAAATATGACCAGGCAAATTAGAGGGTTAAAGGGCAGGAGAAGCTGGGGAGTCCAGGGGAGGATGGGCTGGTTCTGGAGGCAAGAAGACCTAAGGTGAAATCTTAGACTTGTATGAACTTGTTGTAGGTAAAGAGGATCTATCCTCCTTAAGTCTCAATTTCCTCATCTGCCAAATGGGAATAATAATAGCAAAAACCTCTCAGAGTTGTTGTGAGGACACACTTTATAAATGATGGCTATTATATCACTTATAGAGAGGGTGTAGGATTGAGCACTATGTGTAGATAAGCCCATGTATCTAGAGGGGTTCTTCTTTTCTTGTGGCTTGAACAGAGAAAGAATAGAAATCTCTTGCCTTTTCACCCCCCATCCTTTTTCAAAAGAGATTTCTATTCCTTTTAGGGTAGGGGAACAAAAGGTTGGTTCTTTCAGACACAGGGAGACCAGGTTAGAATTAGATTGATCTGCTCCCTTCAGCATTATTCACCTGGGGATATGATGGAGTTCTATCCAACTTTGAGTACTTTGTCATTTCTGTCGGGGGAGTCAGGGAGGAGACCCCAAGTTCTATATAACTAAAGCTTGAAATCTTTTTACCTAAAGCCAATTCTATAACAAACATGTAGCCAATGGCAAATCAGCCCATTTATCCAAATCAGAGCAAAAACAAAACAAAACAAAAAAAAAAAACAAAAAAAAAAAGGAAAAGTAAATAGAGACTATGTATCAGTCTATACAAAGTGAAGGATTTCTCCCATTAGAAATAAGATAATCCAGCTCAACTAAGAGAGGGCTCTGAATCAGGTTCAAGGGGTTACCCCCTAACTCTGTTGAGGAGCAAGTTGGGGTTAGAGACAGGATGAAGATGGCCCAGGCCTTTCACTTCTTCCCAGAGTTTTGTCCTTCTTCAATCTGAAGGGGATTGACTTCTTTCATCTTCTCTCTAAAATTGGAAGCCAAGAGCACCTCAATGGCCAATCTGCAAAAGAAGACAAACTGAGAAGGGAAGCTCTCCCTCACGCCTCTTGTAATCTCTCTTCCACCCTTCCTGAATGATGGGTTAATCATTTCCTGTATACTATACCAATAGATTTGGAGACAGAATTTGCATCTGTACATATAAATTCAATTAGTTTCCTTCACAAAACTCCATACATTATCCATTTAAAAATATTCTGAGATCAATAGGCTTCATCAAATTGCCAAAGGGAACCAAGACCCCTTCCCCCCCACACACATACTAAAGGAAACCCCCCCATTTAAAAGATAAGGAAAGTGAACACCAGAGAGTTGCCCAGATTTATGTAGTTATTAAACATTTCTATAGTCCATACACATAACTTGGAAATCAGAACTCTGTTTGAAATTCTGTCCACATGGTAGGGAATTTACAGTTCTGCTACGATAAAATCCACAGGCCTTCTTGTTGTTGTCTCCCCACATAAATCTGTGTCTCTACGATGATTTTTTAAAACTAGCAAACACAGAATAAATCTAGATTCTATTTCTGTCTATTCTCCCAGCAAAGAATGCCATCTCAAAATCCCAATGATTGGAATTCTGAGGCAACTCAGTGCCCTTACAGGTCAGAGGAGAAACACACCATCCCCTCCCCCTCAGAAAAGGCAAAGCTAAAGCGGCCTCTTCCCCCAGCCTTCCCTCTCCCCAATCAAGTAACTCAAAGTCAGAGGAGCTTGAACCTTTTCCTAAGGTACAAATGGGAGTCAAGAAGGCCCCCCCAAAAAGCTTTCATTTCTCAGTGTCAATTTCTTCCCTTGTAAAGTGAAATGCCCTGAGAACTCTTTCTCTTCCAAATTTCTAAGAGCAATACCGAGTTTTACATATGGATGTTCATAAGGGAATCAAGAGGACCACTAGCTTCACTTAAATAAGCCCTGAAATTTAAGAGAGATGATCACAAGGTACAAAGAGTCCGGGAGGCCATTAATCAACTTTGCCTCTTTTTTTGGTTTTTCCAATGTTTCACACTTTCTGTCATTTAGTAGACACTTAATAAATTTTGGATTGACAATTGATGAAGGACATAGAGTATAGGTCATGAAGGAGCCTTGTGGGAATGAGTCACATTTAGGCTGGAGGAGAGAACATTATATAGTGGAGTATATTGCATTTAAGCTCCTAACTAGCCCGGTTCATAGTTGGTTTTTAGTAAGTGTTGTCATCAATAAGTTGTCAAAATTGTTGACAATTTTGAAGAGATATCAGAAGTGAAATGTTTTTAATTTATTCCATTTGACCCCCAGAAGCCAAAGCTCAGATAAGTGGATAATGTCAGGGAAAAGCTTCCTAACAGTTGAAACTGCCACAGGGGGATGGCCTTCTGGGTGGAGGGATGGGGGTCTGAATGGGAGAAGCAAGAAGGGAAGGTCATTCTGTCTCAAATCTCTGATGGTTTCAAGGCCAAATATGTTGGTTGAGGTTGAAGAGTTAGCTTCCTCACTGGGACTTTTTTCCTTTTGTTTAATAAACCCTGTGATTGAGGAAATGATTCCACTTTTGCAGTTCTGGCATTTCAAATCCCAGAACTTGCTCTCTTTTCCCCCCTTTTCTTCAGTAGTCAGCTGAGCTTTTTGGATCTCATTTTTTTCTCCCCAATAGAAAATATTTTTATTGATTCTAACCAAATTATTTCTTGATTTAACATATGATTTTAGGGCACTCATTTCATAAAAGGAGAGCCATATTCTAATGCTAAATATATAATATTTAATATACTATTAAAAATATATAACGTACATACATAATATGATAACAAATATATAATGTTTTTGTTTTGTTTTGTTTTTGAGGCTGGGGTTAAGTGACTTGCCCAGGGTCACAGAACCAGGAAGTGTTAAGTGTCTGAGACCAGATTTGAACTGGGGTCCTCCTGAATTCAGGGCTAGTGCTCTATCCACTGCGCCACCTAGCTGCCCCTATATAATGTTAACTATGTAATAAATATGATAATAAAAAAACATTGGGCATGATGACTTGAGAAAGTTAAGAGTATGAACCTACTTCCTCAAAGCTCAAATGAGGGGCTGGACTTGTCAGGGTTATTTAACCAATTTTTGTGACCTGGATCCTTTTGGGAATCAGACTAGTAAAACCTGTGGACACAGAGAGCTAGGTTTCTTGTTTCTTGCCTTTGTCTGCATTCCTAGTGACATTGTTCTAAAAGACCTTGGATGTCAGGTAACATATTAGATACTTGTTTACAAAATGGATTGAAGTGACAGGAAATCTGAAGGAAAGGCTGTTTCTGGACCTAGGAAGACCAGTTTCCTGAGCTGACCCTCACCTGTGGCCTCTACCCTTGCCCTCCTTTGTTCTATGAGAGAAATCATTCCTCCATTCTGGTGGGGAAGAAAGACCCTGACATACATCTGACCAAGAGAAATTAATGTAAATATATGCACATAAGAGATATGATATATGTGTAAATACATTTAGGATATATATTTTATTTTATTTATTTTATTTTTATTTTATTTATATATAGAATATTTTACATATATTTAGGATAGTTAAACATATTTAGGATATATATATATACACATATATGTACTATACATATTTAGGATATGTACATGTTTATATACATAGAAATAAACAACACACATGCATATATGTATACTTATATATACATATACACAGATCTGTATATATGTGTGCACATGTGTGTGTATATATGTATGTGTGTATACCACAACATTTTATTTTTTCTTGGCTCCCCAACACTATGTAAAAAAAAATAAAAAAAATGGTACAGAAACCTGAAACATGTACAAAAAAAAATCAGTGTGCCATTTTCTGTCTAAAACTATCTAGTTAGTAAAGAAACATTCTAGTTTGTTCCCAAAATTATTCTGTTTGATAAACTTATTTAAGATATCCAAAACTCTTCAGATCCCCGAGGTGGACACGCTTTCTGCTAGAGCAATTCTTCTACTCCTCTGTATCCTATCATCTCGGGGCCATTCCTCTCAAGCCTGCCAATCTCTTTCAATAACAAGGATTTATTAAACAACTAAAATGTACAAATAAAACACTTTACCAGAGGCTGGGATAACAAAAACAAAAATGAATCACTCTGTGTCCTCTAGAAGCTGCATTCTAAACTTAAATTGAGACAGGCAGGGATGAAATCAAGGGCTTCCTGTAAATGTTTAACAACAGTTTCTTTGGAAAAAAAATGGATGCAAAATACACTTTTCCATTTTATTAGCATTACTATTATTTTCTCCTATTATTTTTGAATTATAGATTATCAACCAAACAACAATTCAGATCTTGATTTTTATTGTTTATTTGTGAGACATGGAACTTCACACTGAAATTTGTCAGTTTTTTTTTCTGGAAATCAATGGGCAGTGCACCTCTGGTTGGAATACAATATTAACCAGGTATGAAAATGAGGAATATTGACATATAATGCAAAATTATTTCAGGATGGAGAGAGTGTATAGAACTTGAAAGATCAGGATATGACATATTGAAATTGAAGAGCAAAGATACTTTGAAGAAAGAATGGCCATACTTGCTGGGAGGACATTTTAGAACCAAGGGCAAATGTCCTGTGCAAAAGTTTAGATGGAGAAAGTGGGAAGATGGAGTGATCTAAACGGAAGAGAGCTGATAAATCAATATCTGGAAAGTTCAATGTATGAAGGACTATCATATCAAAACAACACACAAAAACTCAACTCCAGAAAGGCTGATGGGAGTCTAAAGGAGATGCTAAATGATAGGCTATGAATTGACATAGTATATGAGAAATAGTGGGAAGTCACTAAAACATTCTTTCAGGGGAGACCACTGTGGTCTGATATTTATTTTAGTAGAATTCAACAGGGTATTAGGTCATTGTCTGGGGGGCAGGGTGAGTTCTAGAGCAGAGAAAGTAGAGACCAGTATATCAAGTAGGACCCAATTGCAATAGTCCAGGCCATATTTAGTAAAAGCTTGCATTTCGGCCAGGGCTATGTGAGCCTCTGAGAGGTTAAGTAGTGAGAGAAGAGATCAAGTGGATTTGGTATAGGGAATAAAAGAGAGAGGAAGAAGCCTTAAGGTTTCTTTCAATGTTCAAGGTCAGAAGTGTTGATTATTTAAAGGATGGTAGCACCTATGGTTAGAAAAGGGGAACTTTGAAGGAGAAATAGATCTGAGGAGAAATACAAGCTGAATGTTGAATTTGAGAAACTGATGGGATAGTTCCCTATATTGTCCAGTCTTGGCATATACAACATGTTAAATAGATTTCCATGTGTTTTTATTTTATTTTTAATTTCCTAAATGAGTATTCTCATTCAAACATGAAATAGAATGTGTTTTCTGTATATGTAATATAAGCCATCATTGGTCATTTTTTGCAACTCATTCAAGTAAGCTTGCTCTTCATGTTCTCAGTTTCCTTTGGATAAAGTATAATTTTGATACTACTGAGAGATGGTATTCCCTGATACATAGCACAACCCCAAGAGATTGAGGAAGATCACAGATGTTATTATTGTTATTGGAGGGAAGGAGGGAGAGAGAGAGAGAGAGAGAGAGAGAGAGAGAGAGAGAGAGAGAGAGAGAGAGAGAGAGAAAAAGAGAGAGAGAGAGGGAGAGAGAGAGAGACAGAGATCTGAGAGAGAGAGAGAGAGAGAGAGAGAGAGAGAGAGAGAGAAAAAGAGAGAGAGAGAGAGACACTTTCATTTTACCACCCTTAGATGCATTTCTTCTCAGAAATGACAAATTTCATAGAATCCCCAACAGGGCACTGGAACCTGCACCAGAAATTGTGAATTTTCCATTATTGGTTGCTCCTTTCTAATGTTCTGTATATAGGCTATGATAGTAAGGAAAGGTTTGCGAGGGAGGCCGCTGAGCAGTCCCTTAGTGGGCTCAGTGCTCCAGTTTGTTCTCACTATAAAAAATGAGTTGTCTATTCTAATCTAACTTGGAGAAATGCTACCATCGCTTTCCATGCTGTCTCTTAATCTCAGATTTCAGAGATTCAACACAGCAGGAATCAGCAGGCAACAAAATTCTTCTAATTCCTAAGAATGTCTCGAAAAGTACATTTTACATTCTTCTCTTTCTACTTTAAGGCAGTCTTTGAATTCTGGCATTTGAGTTTTATATCCCTTCTTCTTCAGAACCAAGTGGACCCTTAATGAGAATACCAGGATCTACTCATTGTTCTGGTGGCCTTGGTCAACAAAGGCAGATTAAGAAATAGTAACTGCTTGACAAAGCGGGGTTTTGCTTTATTCTTTTTAGAGAGATCACGTGTCTCCTGAAGTCAGAAGACATTATCACAAAATGAAGAGCTCCTTTATCATTTGTGATATGGCACAGCAATAGAGTTTCATAACCATAGTTCATGACAAAAGTTAAGTGCTAACTGTTTTCTAAGTTTCATTAATTCCATCTTTCTCATTCTTGAACAAATTTAATGTGCAGTTCATACTTCAATGTAAAACAACAACAAAACTTCCTAACAAAGAAAGCTATTTCAAATGAAAAAAAACACTGCCTTAGGAGCTGAGAAATCCTAACTCATCAAGGCCCCTGAGCTGCAAAACCCCTTGTTACATGTGTTTTCTCTGAGCTTTTCCTTCCACAGCTTATAAGTATGAGAGTTCCTTTTCAATTTTAGGAAAAAAAGTCTGGGATACTGAAAGAATCAGCATGACTTTACCAAACACTAGTCATGCACATTGAATTCATTTACCTTTTTTTCTGACAATTTCTAGACTGGTAGATCAGAGAAATGTCAAAAACATGAGCTAATTTTATTTCAGAAATGCATTTGGCAAAGACACTTCTTCCATCACATCTTTGTGGCCAGAATGGAGGTATGTAGCCTGGATAATGATACAATTAGGTGAATTCAGACCTAGTTAAGCGACTCATTCCAAAAATGGGTTAATATCATATGGGCAGGGGGATTCTAATGAAAATATCCAAGAATGTATCATTAGCCTTTGAATGTTAAATATTTTTTCTTTATTAGAGAGAATATGAACATAACTGGCAAGATCCTGAAATTTGCATTTTACACAAAATTGAGAATAATACCTAACAACCTTGGGGACATAATTAAATTCAAAATTACCTTCACAGCTTATACCAAAGGCCACAGTTTTAATACACGTTATTAGTGGAGTTGTGAACTGATCCAATGCTTCTGGACAGCGATTTGAAATCATGTCCAAAAGGCAATAAAACTGTGCCTACCCTCTGACCCTGCAATACTACTATGCCATCTTCATCCCAAAGAGATCATAAAAGAGGGGAAAGGACTCATATGTACAAAAATGTTTGTGGCAGGACTTTTTATTGCAGCAAAGAATTGGAAATTGAGTGGATGATCATCAGTTAGGGAAGGATTGAACAAATGGTGGCATATAATATAACGGGATATTATTTTTCTAAAAGAAATGATAAACAGGTTGATTTCATAAAAGTCTGGGAAGATTAACATGTACTGAGGCTGAGGGAAGTGAGCAAGAACCAAAATAACGTTATATACAGTAAGAGCATGTTTGTGTGTTGATCAACTGTGATAGACTTAGCTTTTCTCAGAAATAGTGATCCTAGACCAATGATTCCAATAGACCTAGGATGGAAAATGCTATCCATATCCAGAGAAAGAAATATGGAGATTGAATCCAGGTTGAAGCATACTATTTTCACTTTCCCCCCCTTTCTCATGCTTTTTTCCTCCTTGTTCTGATTTTTTTTCACAGTATGACTAATATGAAATTGTTTAAAATGATTATACACAAATAACATAACAGATTGCTTAAGTGCCTTAGGGAGGGGAGAAGAAATAAAAGGTGGGAGAAAAAAATGGGAACTCAAAATCTTACAAAAGTGAATGATAAAAATTATCATTGTATTTAATTGGAAAAAATAAAATGCTATTAAGTAGAAAAATATTTATGCACATAATTTAGCTTGAACTCCACTATAATATTATGGCATGTGGAGATGTTTTCCCCCTTTTTGAATATGAGAAAACTTCAAAAGTTGCAGGATTTCTTCAATCTAGGCCTTCCTCAGTGGCACAAATCAGGACCATCCACCAAGTCTCAGAAGACAGTCCATCTGAATTGGGATGGCCTAGAACTTGGTCATACTTGGTCAATAGTTGATAAACATCCATGAATTACTATGTCATGAAGACCATGCTCAGTACTATCAATATAAATAAAAACAATGATAATGGATTACACACAAAGAGCCAGTCAATGAACCACTGTGTAAAAAACCTGAAGGAAAAGCACTTGGGGAGAAATTGATCATAATGTTAGCCAGTTTTAATAGTACTTCAGAAGGATTTCCAGAGATCTCTATTCTTGAGTTCTGAATGATTAATGTTTCACATGACCCAATATATCTAGCAATCCACAGTCTTTTTTTTTTTCTGAGGCAATTGGGAATAAGTGATTTACCCAGTGATTTGAACTCGGGTCCTCCTGACTTCAGGGCTACCTACTCTAGTCATTCTTTTTTAATATTCCTCTTTATCCATCTTCTTGACGTGTATCTTGCCGATTTTGTGGCACTATAGGACCAAAGGTTTTAAACAGGCAGCCCTACCTTCAAAAATATCAGCGGGTACTGCCAAGGGGACATGATGGGGCATGGGACTGAGAAGTTGATAGAAAATGAAGATGGCCTGAATTCAGAATGCTCTCTAAGAGTGGCTTTTGGAAGAGCTTATTGACCTGTACTCTAGTAATCCAGTTAGAAGAGAAGGACAAGGATGTAAGGGTGTGTAGCCAGACTTCTTCAGAAAAGACCCACAGTTCTGATTGTTTTTCTTGCTTCCTTTTCTCTCCTTAGAACCTTTGGAGAATATTCAGCTTTCAGGTATGATTTAGAAGTAAGTTTTGGCTATGAGATGCTTGCTGTCTTAGAGATATTTTAATATTCATTTATTCATTTTACCCTCTCATATTTGTAGCATCATCATTTGTGGCAGGGTGAGCAAGAACTCTTTGCCCTCTCTCTTTTGGAGGACCCCATCTGGGCGGGGCACTTATGGGGATGCTGGTAGACTAGAAAGCATAAGGTCAGAGGGCTAATCGGATCCTACTGATGCTGCTGTTTCCCTATTTTGCTTCCATTCCACCCTCTTGTGAAATGGAAACTCTAAGGGGCCATGGATTTCTTAAGTTTACTCTTTATCCCAAAGGCCTGGCACAGGAAAAAATTCTTCAGGAATATGTGATGGACCAAAATCAAATTGAAGGCACTTTTCTTTCCCGGCTTCAGTTTCCTTATTTGTAAAATGAAGAAGCATTTGGGATACTTAACCAGAGTCTTTCTTTCTCTAATCTTGTTTGTTTTTTTCCTTGCTTCAGTCTCAGTTATGATTGAGTGAAAAATTATTTATGAAGTTCACACTCTGTACCAAACACTATACTAAGTTTCAGGGGATCATTTTTGTTTTAATTGAGAACGCTTTCTCTCTGAGAACTGATGGTGTAATAGGTAGATACAGCACTTATATGGGAGTGGTGGCTAAGGAGGCATATTTTTGTTTGGCAAAACTCAGGATGAATGAACATAGCTAAAAATAATTGATTGAGAACTTTGTTCCAGTAACAATGGCTGTATTGATTTAGTAACAGTTCCTGAGCTGGAAAAGGGCAGATGGAGGTGCAAATGCTTACAGGAAATCAGGGCAAGTGGATAGAAGATGCCAGTGGGAGAGAGAGGAATATGCACCTAAATGGAGACAAAGAAATTGAGTAGACATTGTGATGAATTCACCAATTCCAAAACAAATAAATACAAACTCAGGCCTCAAGATGGGAACTCCAAAGCTGGCAGGATTAGATCATTTAGAACAAGATCTCTGGAAGACATTATCCAGAGTGTGCAGCAGGACAGTGACCCACAATTTTAATGTCAAATTCTAATAGAAATAGAATCCACTTATTATATATAAGGGTCTCTGCCTGCCCCATATTGACAGTTTTAAATGTAGCATTTTTTTGTTTTATTGTTTTTGTATTTGTTTTGTTAAAATATTATTTCATTTTATTTCAATTTGGACTACACTCAGGAGTACTGAGGGGTCCCTGTTTGAAACCTTTGGTCTATAAAGTGCCACAAAGGAAGCAGGATACATATCAAGGAAACAAAGAGGAATATTAAAAAAAAATAATGATTGTGTATTTATTGTTAGATATAGTGGGTCATGTGAAACAGTAGACAATGAGGGCAGCAAGGACCTAAGGGCAGAGATCTCTGGAAGTCCCCAAGTGCTTTTCTTTCATGTTTTTACATAGTGGTCCATTGGCTGCCTCTTTGTGTCAAACCCATTATCCATTCATGAAATTCCTTTAAAGCAAAGCTTCTTACATGGTGGTTTAAAATTCCATGTGGGGTCATGTAACTGAATGTGGGGGTCATGAAATTATGATTTTATATCAGTAAAGATTTGCTTTTCTATACTTAGATGGCTGGAGACACAAAAATTCCTCTGGTAAAAAGGGGTTGCAAGTTGTAAAAGTTTAAGAAGCCCTGCTTTAAAGTATTTGCTCAAAGTATACATGATTAACTGAATAATCATTTTAGATATTTTCATCATTTCTACCTATTTGATAAATGCAATGGTGCCTTAGAGGAATTCATTGTTTTTCCAAGAAGTTGGTCACTTTTTTTCCTTTCATCTTTGGGTAAGATCTTCTGTAACAATTCAGTCAATATGTACCTTGTTTCCTTTGGGATGTACTTGTGGATGTTGTTTGGACAGCCTGTGACCATGATGCTGTGTCAAGGTAAATCAGTACCTAGTAGAGAACTTCTGGAATGAGCTGAAAATAGTATCCTCAGATACTTCTTGTCTGGCATCCAAAAATGAAATTCTGGATGACTTCAGGGTATTTATTAGAATTCAAAAATGTCTATCCATTCAAATGATGACTATGTAAGGTTCTATCAGGGATGTTGTTAAGGGTTTTGTTGTTGTTGCTTGTTTGTATAGGATTTAGCATATAGCAAATCTTGCCCCTTACAGTTTGAGTATTCTGCAATAGTCTCATTTAGAAGGAGATGCTATGTTCCATTTCATAGGGTCAGTTTCTCGGATGAAGTTGTATTATAAACATGTGTCCCTACAACAAAAGTTTTCAACTTTTCTACTCTGCTAAAGTAGAACTCTGCTTTTGGAGTGGAAGGGGAACTGTCTCAATATTGGCAAGAATAATAATAAGAAGAATGTCACATAATAAGGCAAGTTCATCCTGTTTTCTTTGCATCTATCCTAGCTCTCACCCCTTTTACCCAGCCCATTTTCAAATGTTTTTCTTCTGCTGACTTACCTCACTGATTCTATTCTCCCTACTATCAGTACCTCCCCCTCTCCTCTTATTCCTTTCCTCTACTGTTTTCCTGTAGGATAAGTTAGATTTCTATATGTGCTAAGTGTGTTTATTCATCTTTCTTTGAGCTAATTCTAGTGGCTGTAAAGTTCATGTTCTGCAGTCTACCTCCCCCATCTACTGCTATGTCAAGTTATTTACCCTACTCTACCTGTCCCTTTTCCTCTCAGTAAATCAATCTTTCTCACCCATTTTTTTTTATTAGCATCCCATTATATTCAATTCAAGCTTTGATTTCTGTCTATGTATACTCCTTCTAACTGACCTAATAATGAGAGGTTTTTTGGCATTACAAGTTATCATTTTTTTTCTATCATTCTGTAGGAATGTAAATGGATTATCTTTATTGAATCATTTATAATTTATCTTTCCTTTTTAGTTTTTTACTTCTTTTGAGTTGTAATTAGAAGTCACTTTTTTGGGGGGGGGAGGCTGGGGTTAAGTGACTTGCCCAGGGTCACACAGCTAGGAAGTGTTAAGTGTCTGAGACCAGATTTGAATGCAGGTCCTCCTGAATTCAAAGCTGGTGCTCTATCCACTGTGCCATCTAGCAGCCCCAGAAGTCACATTTTTGTTCAGCTCTTATCTTTTCATCAGCAATGTTTGAAAGTCCACTATTTCATTGAATGAATATCCAACCCTCCCTCCCCCCCAAAGGATCATATTCATTTATACTGGGTAGATGATTCTCCATTGTGATTCTAGCTCTTTTATGATCCAGAATATTACACTCTGAGTCCTTGATCATTTATTGCAAAAATTGTTAAATCTTATATTATCCACTATCCACGATCCACGATATTTGAATTGTTTCTTTTTGGTGGTGGGAAGTATTTTCTCCTTGACCTGGGTGCTCTGGAATTTGGCTATAATGTTACAGAAAAAAAATTCATTTTGGGATCTCTTTCAAGATTAGATCAATTCTTTCAACTTCTATTTTATCCTCTGGTTCTAGAATGTTAGGATATTTTTCTTTTTAAATTTTATTAAAAGATGTTTAGGCTCTCTTTTTTTCATTTTTTAAAAATCATGGCTTTTAGATAGCCCTATAATTCTTAAATGATCTCACCTGGACCTATTTCAAGGTTATTTTTTTCTCCAATGAGTTATTTCACATTTTCTTTTTTCCTCATTCTTTTCAATTTGTTTCATTGTTTCTTGATATCTCATAAAATCACTTGCTTCCACTTCCCAAAGTCTAAGTTTTAAGGAATTATTGCCTTCAGCTTGGTTTTGAACTTTATTTTCCATTTGGTCAATTTTTATTTTTTGAGGACTTATTATTTTCAGTGCATTTCTGTACCTCTTTTCCTATTTGGTCTATTTTTTAAAGTATTATTTTCTTAATATTTTATGTTTCCTTTACCTGGCTGTTGACTTTTCATAATTTTATTGCAACATTCTAATTTCTCTTCCAATTTTTTCTTCTACCTCTCTTACTTTATTTTAAAAATCATTTTTGAGATCTTTCATGACCTGAAACTAATTCAAATTTTTCTCTGAGACTTTAGATGTACTAATTTTGATTTTGTTGTTTTCTTCTGAGTTTCTGTTTGTCTGCATTATAACTTTCTGGGGTCAGGATCTTGCTCTGTTCTTTGTTTCCTCCCCATCTTCCAGTTTATTTCTTGACTTTTTAACTCTGCTAAAGTAGAACTCTGCTTTTGGAGTGGAAGGGGAACTGTCTCAAACTTCAGGTATTTTTATGCAGCTGTTTTCAGAGATAATTCTGGGGATTGTAAGTTCTCTGGTTCTTTCAAGGTAGTATGATCTCAGATAGGAGTGGGAAACATCTGGCTTGTGGGCCTGAAAAATCATTTGGAAAGGCGACTATAGGCAATGATGAACTGAAAGCTAGGTACAACTTCTTGCCACTGCTCGAGATCTACAAGTTGATGTTATAAATATCCATATGGTCCTTGGCAGAGAAAAAGTTTCCTTACCCTGACTAAAGAGAGGTATGTTTCTGGGCTTGTGTTATGGTCTATGAGTTATCACAAGCACTCTTTTCTGTCCTGGAACTGGGACTAGAGTTCCAGTTTCCCTATGGCTGCAAGGTCTGGTGTTCAATGTTCCTCCTTATCCTGATACCACTCAGGACTGATCACCAGTGCAAAGCATCAGAGTCCTGTCCCCAGTACCAACAAAGTGACTCTGTAATTTCCAGCTGACCGGTTACGTGACCCGCTTATTATGTAGGCTTAAAGGTCCAATAACTACCTTTAGTGCCACTCATTCAGATGCTGCCAAGGTTTATTACTGGCTTGTTGGGCCACAGTCTGGTCTGTGCCAGACTGCAATATACTCTCACCCTAGTGTAATAGCCTTTTTTGCCAAACTTCCAAGTTGACTTGGGATAAAAGCAAAAATTGTTAAACTAAATCCTTTTGTAGATTCTACCTCTCTAGAATTTCTTTTGAGGCATAATGTAAATTTTTTGGAGGAGGTTAAGGAAGTGCTTAGATGAGTCCTTACCTTTTTCCCCCATCATGATTCCACCCTCCACATCTCCAACTTAACCCCTCCCAATCAACAAGCATTCATGAACTACTTTCTGGATGTAATGTTGTGTGCTAGAGAGAGAATATGAAAATCAAAACAAAGCTTTCTAGTCTCAATGAGTATAATTCTACTAGGAGGCAGAGAGTTCCTCCAGGAAGAAATGGGCATCTTTTGCCAATGTTCCCATTTTACTTTTAGCAGTCTGAAGTCCCATCTAAAACAGTATCCTATCCACTTTGCCATAGATTAATAGTCAATAGTTAGATAGTTTATTTTTTTTTTCCTTTGGTGGGGCACTGGCATAGAAAGGGAAAGCTAAAAAACAACAACAATATTTCCTTTAAGAAAAAAAAAACAAGATAAAATAATGCATTTCTCATGGGATAAGAAGTATATACTGCAGCTGTGGAAGGAAGACCAAGTGAATGGCTGTCTTCTCTGTGGCATTGAGGCAAGCTAATGGGTAAATAGAAAAAGTGTTCTCCAGGGGAGAAATGAAATCACATTCCATATGCCAGCCTATTTGCCCCTCCAGATCACTTTTGCTTACAACTATAGTCTGTATGCAGGTCAAGTTACTACCTATTTTATCTTTGCCCTGCTGGGAGACAGTACCTAGATTCAGTAGCTCCTCTGTTATTAGCCCCTTTTCATACTACCTTCTTAAATCACAATACAAAAGGCAGTTTTTAAATGAACCCTTTGTTCATAGGGGAGAAACCATCGTATAGGACTCTTAATAAACAAAGAAAAGTGTGTCAGGTTTGTCACTATATTTAAAATCTAGAATTTTATTACTAAATAGGTATTGTGAAAATTGGAGGTGGTTCATAAACCATTGTGTTTTTTTTTTCTATTTTTACTGATGATTTAACAAAATTGGGCAGCTAATATATAGGGGAGGTATTGATGAATTAAAAGATATGTCTATATCTTGTTTCTCCTTTACTCAGTCTTAGGAGTTTTCAGTTATAGAATTATAGGAGTAGTACACTACTTGCTAGGTGAATATTAGTTATGATTCAAGTGGCCAAAAAGCTTGTTGCTTCTAAGATATAATCTGGGGTTGGGAGGGAAGAGACAGATTATTGTGGAAAATTTCTTCTGTCCTGTGTTTATACCAGAAGGCACAAAAGGAAATGGCTGCTATCTTCCTTCTCTTGCCACTGGCCAAGGTGTTTTGTAGCAAATCTGTCAAATAATAGGAGACACCAAATAATCAGGGCAGCAAAAAGATTAAAAGAAGACAACTTTTAAAAGTAGGGAAAATGAATAGTTATGGATTCCAAAGTGAAATACCTCTTGTAATAGATAGTAAAGTTACAAAGAGGAGCAAAACCCAAGGAAACCAGTGGAGTGATTGTCACAGAAGAGATGCTGTTCTACCTATGTAGTAGTAACATAATAACACCATAAGAAGGGAAAAGGATATAAGAAAATGGTGAGCTGCCTTGGCCATTTGAGCCTCACATGTGGCCATTTTTTTCTCTTATGCCACATGTATTTGTTGGAGAGTAACAGTTCCCATTTATGGACAGGAGGGTATGTCTGTTAGCTACTTTTTATTTTTCTATGACACTTTTAGTAGATATCTTTGCTTCAAGCTAAATATTTCTACTGGCTGACCATCACAGAGTGGAAGTAGACATTACAAGAACACTAGTGGGGGTTTCAGAGCTATATTTTTAAGAGTACATATCTATCCACAATGTTTTCTGAATCTATGGGTAGGCACACCATTGGAGGACACAAAGAAGAGATCCTATTTAAATAAATTTCCTGGAGCAGCTAGATGGCGCAGTGGATAGAGAACTGACTTTGAAGTCAGGAGGACCTGAGTTCAAAGACACTTAATACTTCCTAGCTGTGTGATCCTGGGCATGTCACTTAACTTCAATTGCCTCATTTAAAAAAAAAAAAAAAAAAAAAAAAAAAAAAAAAAAAAAAGAATCTCCTTCTCTTAGTGTCAGGGTTATCATGTATAAAAAGGGGTAGATTAGTCCATCTCTGAGGTCCTTTTTGTTCTAAATTTGTAACTTTATTAATTAATTTTTTTAAAAATTTCATTCATTTCTATCCACTGGCATCAAATCTTACAGAGCTTATTTTTATTCCTGAATTGTCTTTCAGTGTCTTTGGTCCCAAACCTTTCAATTTCAATTTCAAGGTTATGCTACTGGTAGCATAACCTTGAAATTGAAATTGAAAGGTCTGCTACCCAGTATCCTTCTATACCATCCCAGTTCTGGGCAAATCACTTAAACCCAATTGTCTCCCTCCCCAAACAAACAAATGCTGCTATATAAATCTCAGCCATTACTAGTTTAGAATTATAGACTTCAAGATTAAATGGAGGACTAAATGTTCTCAGAATCCTCTTTCCTCTCAAAAAGTTATACTCCTACACTAATAATGACTGCCACATATTGACAGGGTGTTTCACATTTATCTCCATTTCATGGTGAAGGAAAATGAGTTTCTAAGTAGCTGGCTGGAGGTCACATACCTATCGCATTTTCTAGGTAGGATTTGAACTCAGGCCTTAGTTGTTTTTTTGTTTGTTTTGTTTTGTTTGTTTTTTTTCCTCATTACTCAAGAGTCCCTTATTCTATTCATGTGCTCTAACCATGTACAAGGTGGCAACCTTTTATCCATATATACATATTATTTTAAGGTGACTGAATCTCCTTCAATTTCTCCCTTCTTGATGAAACTGTTTGAGAGTATCCCCCCCCCCCCTTTAATCAGGATTCCTTAAAAGAAA
The DNA here is from genome assembly GCF_048593235.1 of Sminthopsis crassicaudata. Lineage (NCBI taxonomy): Eukaryota > Metazoa > Chordata > Mammalia > Dasyuromorphia > Dasyuridae > Sminthopsis > Sminthopsis crassicaudata. The sequence goes on from NC_133619.1 coordinate 5,121,137, forward strand.
AGAAAAGCAATTTATTGATCCCCATACAATTTTCTTTTGCCCTCTTGGAAAGATGCACTTTTTTTTTTTCTTTTACCGGTTAGATTCAAAGCAAATATGTTCCCTATCATCTTCCACCTCATTCCTAAAGTACAGGAATCCTCTCTTCAAGACTGCCTTGGATCCCCTTTCTTTGGTCCCAGGTTGTGCCTGAACTTCACTTTCCATTTATCAAAGGAGTCTAAGCGTGATCCCTGAAGGCTGAAGAATTCAGAATTGAACCTGGAAAATCACTTTTCCTTCTGCTTCATCACGGCACTTCCCCTTTCGTGGGATCAGTCAGCGTCTCCAGTAATGGGCAGAGATGCTCGTTGACTCTCAGGATGGGGCATGAGTGTGAGCCCGTAACTTGGAAGGGAACATCTCAGTCCCCACTCTGGCTGCCTACAGCTCGGCTTGTTCTGAGCCGGGCAGGGACGCTGCTGCTGCTGCTTCCTCCCTCTTTTTTGCCGATTTGTCACTTTCCTGCCCTCCCGTCTGGGCAGACCTGAAGACCCCATCCTGAAAAAACTGTGGAAAGCGGTTTCTTCTGGCTCGGTGCGTTTGCAGCTTGGCTCCTGCGCCTGCGTGCGGACACGGATGAAGGGGTGAATGAGAAACGCAGAAGTTATTAATTTGGGGACTCGAAGGCTAAGTCCTGTCCTCGGAGATCTTGCCTTCTGCTAGAGAGAAAGCGCACCGGGGGCAGTGCTCGCAGAGAGGGGCGCTTTGGACCAGAATGTCGGATGCGAGAGTGGGCCCAAGAGGTGAAAGCCTGAACAAAGAGAGGGGGGAGGAAGAAGGGCCCCGGCTCCCGCAGGCCCCCTGAAGCTGTGAGGGGAGGGGTCCGTGAGTGGATGTTTCCTGGAGTTAAGAACACTGGCTGAGTGCAGTGGAAAATGGAAAAGAGAAAGGGCTTCCTTTCCGTCTGTTTTCAGGTCTGGCCACCCATGGTCAGGGAGGCCCCGGAGGGGATGCTTCCTCAGAAAGCTGTGGCCTCAGTTTCCCCTTACACCCTTAACCTAAGAGAAGCTTTGACGCGCATCCCAAGCATCCGCGCGTCTGCGCCAGTCACTCCTCCCAAAGGTGGTGCCTTGGCACTTGAGCCTCCCACTTTCCGGCCTCAGTTTCCTCGTCTTTCCCGGAGGGGGTGGGATTAACTCTGGCCGGGTCCTCCCGGATCTAAAGCCCGGGCCGTGCGAGCCGCTCAGCCTGGCCCGCGGGGCTCCCTCCCTCCGCTTGGCCACTCCCCGGCTGCCGGCGCCTTCCCCACTTTCCCCTGCTCTCTCCGGTGGCTCGCGCCCCTTTCCCCCGTCCCTGGCCTTGACTGCTCCGTCCGGCCCTTCCCAGCGGGCTCAGCGCGGGCCGCAGAGCACTTTGCCGAGTCCTCCGGGCAGCGGGCCCCCGGCTGGGCGCGGTGCGCTCGCTCCGTGGCTTTCGCCGACGGGAGGGGCACGGCCGGGACGCAGCCAGGCCGACTGAGCGGGGCAGCCTGGGTCCGCCGCGCGCCCGGGACTTGGCCTTGGTCCTGAGCCCGGCGGCTCCTTCCCTGTGTGTGCGCGGCCCCGGTGACCCTCGAGTAGCCGGCTGCCAGGCTGTGCCCTCACGTCACAAGTTTGACAGCTGCGCACCAAATCAGATCGCGCGTTCCCGGAGAGCCCGAGGCGTCACCGCGAGCTCCTGGGGATTAGAACTCGCCTCCCCGGGCTCCCCCCTCCCAGAGATTTAAAGCTCCGCTGCGGGGCGGACGGGGGAGAGTGCGCTCCGGGCTGCGGCTCCCGCGGCCCCGCCTGCACCATGGTAAGTGGGGAGCGGGAGGCAGGCGCTTGGCTCCGCGCCGGCGAGAGCTCGCGGGCTCCTTGCAGCGGGGAGGCAGGCGTCCCGGGCACATGCGGCTCCCGCAGGTTCCGTCCCAGCGGCGCTCGCTCCCCCGGGCCTTTCCTCCACCTGCTTCTGCCTGCCCTCTGTCCACAGCCGCTGGATTTCTTAGCCCCGCCGCGCCTCTGCCTCCCCCCCCCCCCCCTTTGGTTTCTCACTGCTGCGCATCCCAGCAGAGCCGGAGTCTGCCGGGGATTTTCTTGGTGCTGCCAGGTATGGGTTAGATAAGGAGGGAGGCTCTCCTTAGCCCCGGAGTGAGCTTGCAGCCCGCGCTCTTGCAGGGAAAAAACTCTGGAAAAACTTGGCTGAAGTTCCGGGGCCGCGGCGTCCTAGCAGGGTTCGCTCCCAGGCGGGAACCTCTGGCAACTAGTGGCAGGGAAAAGGAGCCAGGATGAGCGTCCGTGATTCCTTGCGTCTCCCTGCGCCTTTCCTCCTGGTTTATATTTAGCCTAAGGAAATTCGAACGTGTGAGAAGAGGAAGATTTCTTGGCTCTCTAGTGCAAAGATAAGTGACATCTGGAAGTTTAACCATTTTCCAATACAAAGATTACGAGTTCCAGACCCATTAACCCGGACAGGCTGCGCTCCAGGTAGCATCCCCAGAGCAAGGTGGTGGAGAAGGACTCCATGCCCTTCCTTAGGTTAGCCTCGGAGGGAGTGCTGAATGATAGACAGGTGTGCCGGAGGACGAGATCCGGGACTGAGAGGGATTAGGACTGGCAGTCTTCTATTTTCCATCCAAAAGGAACTGCAGATGGAAACTGGAGTCAAGATTGGGTCTCAGGAGTTCTTGATATGATATATTATTATATATTACATATATTATGTATCAATATTATAATGATATAATATGTTTTATAGTTACTGAGATGCAGCTGAGAGAATTCACTATGCAAGTTAACACTTAATTTTGTTACAACATGCATGTATGAATGTATGTATGCAAGTGTCAATCGACAGGTGCGAAACCAGCCACTTCCAATGCAAGAATTAAAGTTAAGCCAACTGGTCCTTGAGTATGGGAACAGTATTCCTGAATTGGACAATTTGGTCAGGAGCTGCCTTCGGGGAAACAAAAAGAGCACATTCTAAAAATCCCTAGTTCTTGTTGTTATTGGGGGATTTCTGTCTCAGGCCAATCAAGAAATGTTTCATTTCTTGGGGTCCCTCCATCTGTTGTGGGATCCTCAGACCTAATAGTCAAGAAAGACAAGGCTGGAGCCTTATTAGTTGGTCCTTTCTCCACTTTGTACTTAATCGAATGAAGTGAAGTCTGAGCAATGTGGGTAAATTGATCCCAGGTGATGTGCCTACTTATAAAGGCAAAGATATATGTAGCATCTGGAGATTTATTTCATAGGGTTTGTTCCCCCCCTTTTTTGTTAGAAGGAAATGGAATTATAGACTAGATTCAAGAATAGTTCTTTACACCAATTCAGTAAGGCTATCCTAAATTTGTAGGATACTTTTGAGAAATTCTGAATTATGTTACTTTCTTATTTGACTATTAAAGAGCAAGACAAATTAGAAAGTAAAAGGTGCTCATTGAGATGATCTGTGTTCAAAAGGATTGGAGTTGGATTTTACTTTCTGGTCAAAGGAAGAAATAGAAAATTATATTAAGTACACTCTGACCACTCACAAACGAAGCCCACGCCAACTTCTCCTACCTTCAGTATTCCTTTTGTGTGTCTAATGTCTCCTTCCTCCTGCCACCTTTTCTGTCCTCTTTGGTATCACTCACATGCCTGGACCCCACCCCTTGTGTTGTATTTTACAGAGCGCCAGTCTCCCCTGCCAAGATCAGCACTTTGCAGGGGGCCAGGACTATAATTGCCCCCATTCCACCTCAACGTCAGCATCCAGTGTTGACGTTTCCAGGGAAACTTGGGTCTCTTTTTGGGCTGCTGGTCTCCTGGACAACAGAGAGCAGCAACAAGAGCCACAGGCAGAGGGTAAGTCTTGCTCTTCTGCTTTCCCCAGCACTGCTCTGGGAGCTCTCCGGCACCAAAATCCACCAATTACACCCAGTGCTGGAAAGTCTCTGGGAAAGGGGAGGGAGTTCTGACCAGCCAGAAGGGGGGGACTGCTGGTTCATTTTCAAAGAAACCCAAACCATCGTGGATCCAGGAACAAAGAGACCTGCCGGTTTTTCTCTGACAAAGAGGGAACTTAGGGCGGTCACCTTCTTATGCAATAACATTTGTTTGTTTTTTGGGCTACCATGTGTGATTCTGGGGAAAGGATGAGAATCATTGTACTCACAGGGAATTTTTGGTGGCTAGCCATTATGTACTGTCCAATTTCATTGAGCTCTTTTGGACTCAAGATGTCCATTGAAGCTCACCCTTTCCTATTAGGGGGGACCTGTCTGGTTGGTTTCAGAGGAGGAGGGGATGTGTTCTTGGAGATGTTATCTCCAGAGTCTTGTAAGTGGTCATTCGCTATTATTAAGAGAATACTTGGGTCTTTGGGGAGTGAGCATGTAATAGATGAAAGCTTCCTCCCACATGGTCAAGGTATGGATTTGATGTCTCTTCCTACATGGTCAGGGTATGAATTTGAATTCTCCCACTATGACTCCTTAATCCCTAACTGCAATAAATATTCAGTTAATGTTGAAAGGCCTAACAATATTTATTGCAGAGACATTTCAATTTCTAAGAATGGAACCTTTTTAAAATTTTTCATACATGGTATATAGCAGTTAAAGACACTGAGATTTTAGTGTTAATGACAGAAAGGGAACTTTGTTTCAGCTCTCTACCACCATATACTTTGATATACTCAGATTAAATCAAGAAATTGAGACCCAAATCCCCAACTCCTCTTTTTCCTCTGTACCCACTCTTTAAGATGACCATACTTTAGCACAATGAGTTTTTTTTTTTTTTTTTTTTTTTTTTTTTTTTATCTTTTTGCTAAGGCAATTGGGATTAAGTGACTTGTCCAGGGTCACATAACCAGGAAGTGTTAAGTGTCTGAGACCAGATTTGAACTCGGGTTCTCCTGACTTCTGGGCTGATGCTCTATTCACTATACCAACTAGTCCCACAATGAGTGTTTTTGGAAAGACAAAAATATCTATTTTAAAAGGATGATAAGAGAAGAGCATTGTGTGCCCATGTGACCCAGGGAATCATGTAGAAGTTTCCTTTGCTTCTTCTAAAGTAATTAGCACTTGTTTGGGGGACAATAAAAAGGATCTAGAGATGATATAAGTACAGCCAAGTGTGACACTGATGGTAAGATGAAATATCACAAGAAAAGGTCTTTAGACAGATGTTCTCATCTCTATACATCTAGCACTATCTATCTAGCTGCCAATGCAATATTTGCCCATGGCAGATATACCTAGAAGGGACATTAATTTTTCTTGAGGGCACATTTCCATTAGCAAACAGAGATTGACCAACAGCCATCAAGACAAAATCTCTTTGTTGTTTTGTGGTCTAAAACTGGCAAAGAAATGTGGAATTGGCCATTGTTCTCAAGGAGAAATTACATATACACTAACACATTGTGTGTGTGTGTGTGTGTGTGTGTGTGTGTGTGTGTGTGTGTGTGTGTATACTTATACATATAGTATATTTCATTAATATATGCCAACATAAACCATAAAAGCTTTCTGCATTCATCCTTTTGAGAATGTATTGTGTGTGTGTTTGTGGGAAAGTGTAACTATTATTGAGAATAATTTAAAACCAATGTGCGCACAATAACCTAGTCACCTTTGTGCCACCAGAAGTCAAATTCTTTGGAAATTTTCCATCATGGACTCACCTGTCTGAAAATGGTAGAAAGTGGCTCAGCTATTTTTCCCTATAAAATCCTTGGCTGGAATAACATCTTCACTGTATAGTTCCAAAACAATCAGACAGATTCAGACAGGGCTTACAAAGTGTCTTCCTGATCATTCCCTTTATATTTTCCCCCAGAGCAATGCAATGATTTGGATTCCTTGGTCTGTGAAGATTATGCCGGGGCAGGCAATCAGCTGTCTTCACAACTCTACAGAAACAAGCAGGTAGGTGTTGATTCTTGGGATAAGGCAGCCTCTTGAACCTTTTATAGAAGATGATAGCTTCTCATGACCACTCTCTTTCACTCCCCCATCTCCTTCAAGTGATGGCTTTCATTAAGGGGCTACAACTATCAGCAAAAGTCCAAGAAAGTTCATCAAACGAGAGAAGTCAAGGCAATTTTGTCAATCTAGCTTTTCTATCATGGGGATTTTCTTGTGTATTTGTTTGCAGAGGAATTTGACCTCCAGCCTCACAGAACAGATTAAATTGAACCCAGAACCTATGTGAATGGCAGAGAGCAAGGTTCCAGGAGATCCTTTTCTCTGAGTGCCATTGTTTCTGTTGGAATAGTTGTGGGTGGTCCCTGCTTTCCTGCACACACGTCAGTTATTCTCCCAGAATGGCCATTCTGGAAGTGTCCCAATCTTGTCAAATAGTTTGCAAAGAACAGGCAAAGTTGAAAGCTGAAAACTGAACAGTCAAGTGGGGGATGGGAAGGACAGGTTGAATGCAGGACTAGAATTTCCTGAGATTGTCTTCAGAAAGCAAACAAAAGCCTAATGGAGGCTAAGCAGGCCCATGAGCCAATTGATAAAGTTACAAAGTCAATATTGGCGAGCAGCTTTCACTATTGTGGGCATCTCCTCCCTAGCTCCAAGACACCCTGCTGCAGAAGGAGGAAGAACTTGCCAGGTTACACGAAGAGAACAACAACCTGAGACAATACCTGAATTCGGCTTTAGTGAAATGTCTTGAGCAGAGAGCCAAGGTATGAAATGCTTTCATTGTGAAGCCAGAAGGGAGTTTGGGGGTCAGGGAAGGGTTGGAGACTCTTCTGAGTTCCTGGAAGAAATGCACAATGCTGTAAAGGTACTCAGGCGATATATTTTTAATACCTTAGAGTGACTGTATAGCATAATCTAGCTTCATTGGTCAATCAGCAAGAATTAAGAAGCTGGTTTATGCCAGGCACTGTGCTGGGTGGTAGAGATACAAAAGTGAGATGAGGAAAAAAAGTCCATGATTAAATGGACACATACAAATATAGAGGATTATGTGGGGAGGAAGTGTCACCCTAACTCCTTTATATTATTAGCACATTGGGACCAAGGCTGGATCTCTCCATTCTAGTTACAAATTTGTAGATAAATATTGCATTTGAGACTTTTAAAGTTACACGTCCCCTTCAGCTCCCCATTTCTGTACTTTGTCCTATTTTTATTTGTGTGTTAATCATGATTATCACTCTTTTCATTAACTAATCTAAGCTGGCTCCATGTATTTGTATATAGGAGGAAAGGGAGTTAGTCATGCGGAGGCAGTCAGCAATGACCTTGCCTCTTGGGTCCAAACTCACATGCCAAAGGAGATGGAGATGCTCAACAGCCTTCCCAATGAGGGAAAATCAGGGCAAAGAGTAATCCATTGTATCTCTATTCCCACCCACCTTATTTAAAAGTTCAGATTTATCTGGATTTAATGTATAATGTTAAATAAGGTGTGTCATCCCACTAGGCTTGAGGTTGTTTTTATTTTGTTCTAAGTATGAAAAATATCATTTTTGAACATTGTGAAGACAATTCCAAGGTGTTCTTGAGATGTCATTACTTGCTCCTCCTTACTCCCAAGTCTTTTTTTTTTAATCGCTCTAGTGGATTGTTTTCCTTTCTTTGATATTTTCCTTGCTTTATTAAGAGCCACTGAAAAGTTCCTGTGTCATGTGATACAGTTCAAACAGTCCAAAGATGAAAACTCTGCTTTCCTCTATTGTTATATAGTTTCCCTGAGAGGTTGTTAGGGGATGTGGAACCATAGTTTTGGAGCTGGAAAGAATTTTAGAGGTCATCTGTTTTAAGCCAGATAAGGAAACAGAGTCCCAAAGACATGACTGGTTCCTTTGGCACCCAAAGATTAGGTCCAGTTTTGAATCCATCTTTCCAAGCTCCAAGTATCGTATACTTTCCATTCTTTCATGTCATTCCAACTTCCCCGAGAGGAGTCATCCAGAAAGTGGTCAGGAAGAGCCTTTTCCTGTAAGCTATAAGAATGAATAATCTAGACATGACTGTTAATGTATATCAAGAGAAATCAGTGGTACTGGGCTTCTATGTACTTTATATAAACATATACTTGACAATATCAGATACCTCCAATATCTCTGTTGGTTGAACATGAAGAAGAAGTGTCCCTTTTTCCTAAGGTTCCTCATTTTCCGATCTCTTTACCAGTGTATCCAATTTTGTCTCCTCTAGAAACTGCTGATGCAGAATGGACCCCCCCACATCTACGGATGTACAGAAAATGGGAAGAGGAAACCAAGGGAGGGCAGGTACCCTGCCATGGACACGCCCCATCCCAAGAATGCCAAGAGAAACCTCTTTAATGAGTTTGCCGCCTGTGAGGGGCAGCCAGGTCCATCTGTGGACTCATGGGTCCTGAAAACCCTTGGATTAAAAGACCTTGACACCATTGATGATAGTGTGCCAGCTAACTACAGTGCCTTGCTCTCTCAGCCTGAAAGAAGCACATTTCCACAGTTTGCTAGTGAGGAGTCCAGCTACGAACATGGTGGCATTGGGGCTGGCATTTCTTATGAGAGTGGCCAGGTGGCACCCTTACAGAACACAGGCAGCCAACGGGAGGAGGACTTGCTCTTTTTCTCTGGGGTGCCCAACCAATCACGTGCTTTACAAACCGTGTCTAACCTTTCCCCCAACTCTTTTCCCCCTTTCATCTCACCTGGCTATACCCCTGATGTCTCACCCAACAAAACGGATGTGGTCTTTTCCACATCCCTGACCCCCCACTGCCATGTGAAAACCCATTCCTTCCAGCAGGGACAAGCTTTTGTACGGCGAGATGAAGAAGGTTGGAAGTTTACTTGGGTTCCTAAACAATCTTAGGAACCCCCCGGCCCAACTGGTGAGCACTGCCACAAACCTGCTGTGTTTACAAAGATCTTTCTCGCACTGGACCCTCACCTTTTGGGACTAGAAATAATATCCGAAGTCTTCCCTCCTCCCCTCAACTTTTGTACTTTGTTCCTTCCCCTTCTCAGTCTTTAGGGGATCGTTTTACAGAAGCCACACTGAAACATGTCTGTTACTCTTTCACATGCTCCTTGGTTTGTTTACACAGAGGCACTTATGGTCCACTTCCTCTCTTAGCCCTTGGACTTGAAAAGGTATTTTCTTTTTAGTTGTCTATAGTTTGAAAACCTAATACACGGCTCCCATGATAACCAGTCTGACTACTTCTCTCCTTTAGTTAAGCAGTTTGCACATTTGTGGTTTTGACTTTTGTTCTTCGCCTTGTTTTCTCCCTAAGCTGGCTGTCAGAAGGTGTACAAGTATGTGGAATGTGTTTCAAGGTCATTTGTCTACCATCGCCCTCAGCTAGGCCCAATGGGGCTAGTAAGGAGCCCTGAGCCACTAAAGGGCGTTGTGAACAAAGGGTGTGCTCAGGGGGAAGTGCCAGCCGGGGAGCCTCTTCATAGGAACATCCTAGGTTCTGTTCCAGCTGCCACACCATGGACAGCAGCCACCCCCACTTCCCACCCCTAAGGAAAGTGATTAGATTTGCAAGCAGTTGGGCACTTTCTTAGAGGGCTCCAGCATTTTGTCTCTAAACAGCAATATTTAAGGGAGAGAGTTTGCATGAGTGAGTAATCATCCCTCTTCCTGCACTCCCCAGTAGAAGATAAATTCTCCTGCCCAGGGAAAGCATGAAGCTGACTGCCTCTCAACAGCTTTTCTCATTTGGTGCAATTTAGTTCCAGAGATGCTGCATTAACTAAATAGAAAATCTTTGTGTACAGAGAAATCAAGACTCTTGCCTTTGATATTATAAATTTGCATTGTGAAATAATGTGAAAGATAATGCAGTCTCTTCAACTTGACAATAGCTCACTTTCCAAGCTAGCTGAGCCCATCATTTCACTCTGGGTTGGAGCCTGAATAATTAAACATCCAGAAAATATAGTTCTCTAGGATTAGATTATGGAAGTATGCACAGATAGGCTTTAAATGAAAAATCAGTGACCCTGATGCTCCCTCTCTTTATTCAAACAAACAATATTCATTTACAATAACTTCCATGTTTCTATTTTCCTTCTCTTAAAGATATTATCCAAAAAAGGTCAAACACGTAGAGAAAAAGACATCTAAAGGCTGGAATCTAAACCTTTAAGGTTCATTTAATCATTCTGCTTTCTGGTGGCTATTGATTTTCCTCACCTGTACAATATGGAGGGAAACAAATGATCTCACAGAAAAGATGGGCCTCCGAGCTAGTACAAGTCTAACATGGCAAGAAGAAACTTCATTCATTTTTCAAACTCTATTTCTACCAGACAGAGTTCTCAGAAAATTCAAAAAATTATAATCTATATCAGTCTTTGCATCAACACAGAGAAATCTCCAGAATCTTTGCGTTTGTTTGTATAATATCTGAAGAAAAGAGAGACAGAGACAGAGAGATGTGGGGGAAGGAGAGAAAGAAGGAGGAAGGAAAAGAAAGAGGGAGAGAGAGATATCCCCTTAGGAAATGACTTTTTAAAGAGAAATTTATGGGGAGAAAGAAAAAAACAACTAGACTGAGACAGTGATAGAACTGGGAATTCTTGTGACCAGCTGTGAATTTTAAATAAAATGTCAAAAATAAGTCAGCTATCAAATTCATAGTAATAAATTACTATTCTGTATGTATTCACTGCATTGGTGTGGAAAGAGAAAAACTGAGTTACTCTCCATGCAATGGCATTATTAGAAAACATGAATTGTAACTTTTGAAATGATTTAAAAGGAAATCAGAAGCATCCCGACACACACAGAGAAGGCACTGATGGAACTTAAAAACAAAAACAAAAACAAATTATAGTCAAGAATTCTAAAGTGAGACCCATCCTATAGGGGCAATGCAAAATAGTGTCTTTTTTTTGCCAAGAGATAACTAGAAGGGATAATGTACACTGAATTGTGTGAAGAAAAGTGGTTGATGAAATCAATTTTTAACTATAAACCCTAAAAAGAAATTGCAAAATAACAAGCCATTCAAACCTTAACAATTTTGCTTGAAACATCCTACCGCATAACGATCTCAGATCTCCAGAATATGGCCACTGCCTTGAAAGGTATGGCTAGTATGACACCATCACTCCCTTGTGCAATTCTTAGCAATGTCCTCCTAGAAGTGAGCCACTAAAAGGGGTGGGTGGTCTTCTTCCAAAATCATTAGTATCTCCTGCATATGAAAGAAACACAAAGATTGTTCATTGGCTTTTCTCACTCCATAGGGTCGGACAGACTTTGTGGCCTTTATTGCTAGGTACATTTTACTATAATGATTGTTTGAGATGGCCTTTGGTGGCTATTTTATATGGTTTGTTACCTTTTAAGCTTTCCTCCCTTTGATTAGAATATAAAATCAATTCATTTATATTTTTGTTCTGAACTTAGAAGTTTTTTGGTTTGTTTTTTAAAGGGGGTATTAATCAAATAATGAAATAAATAATTGTCATCTCTTAGAGACAAACATGATTTTAAGGCAAATTCTTAGATTTTTAAGGATTTATATCTAAAAGGAACCTTATGAATCATTTACTTCAATCCCCCTCATTTTACCAATTAAGGGTGTGGGGAGCGAGAGAGCGATTGATCCTAGAAGGGAAGTGGTTTATTTAAAATCACCCAGATAATAAGTGATTGGGCTCACATTCAAATCCATGTCCTCATACTTGAAAATTCAGTGCTCTTTCTATAAACAAAGGTCCTCATCAGGACCTTGACAATTTTCATGTTTGACAATTATTATTTTCCTATAGGACTACGACAAAACTACATTTGTTCCTCTTTACCAAAACAACCAAAGTCATGACCAATGTTCTTGTTCAAGTCTAATTAAATGTAACTGATCCTGCAATACCACCTGCTGTGAATTGTATCACTATCCATCTTAACAGTATCTGATTCGTTTTAAAGCCTATGGGATTTTGTTTTCATTATGTGGTCATAACACAGACATGCAAATATAAGTTCTCATATTTTCTGTTCTTAAAAAAGTGAAAAACAAGCTTAATGTAATATTATTTTGTATAGTTTTGATTTGTGTGTGATATTAAAAATCTCTAATTATATGTGAGTCAATGCTGTAATATGTCATGCCTAATAAAAAGAGATAATTCAAACTGATGGGACACCATTTATTAAAATCAAAGCTATATTGATTTGTTTTGTATGACAAACATTTCTAGATTAGTGTGTGAAATGTCTCTTGTAGCACAGTAAAAAAAATCAAGTAAAACAATTTATTTTAAAAAGGTTTCAATCTTTCATATTTGTAGTATCTTCTACTATCTTTAAAGAAAATAAAAGTCTATTTTCTCTTCCTCCTGTTGCATTGGGGGAAGAACAACAACAACAAAAAAAATTCCTTATAACAAATATGCTCCGTCATATAAAATAAGTCCCCTAACTGACTATCTACACAAAGATATATGTCTCATTGCACATGACAAACACATTTCCTTTCTGTCAGGAGGCAGGTAGCTCATTTTATCATTGATCCTCTGGAATCATGAATAGGAATAGTGTTGATAACAATCTTTCCAGCTTTGTTGTTTGTCTTCAAAAGCACAACAAAAAGTTGTTATTGTACAACTTGTTTGGCTCATGTTATTTATCATCTATGCATATAAATCATCTGAATTGTTTGCTTTCCCCAGTAATAGTATAGTATAAATACTATACTATCTCTATATAGTATATGCTAGTATAGATCAGCAAACAATTCAGATGATTTATATACGCAGATAATAAATGACAATATTCTATAAGTCAACGGAGTTAGGATTACAACCAAAAATAATTTTCCACCAAAACTAAGTATAATATTTCAGAAAAAAAGTGGTCTTTTAAAGAAATAGAGAACTTTCAAACATTGCCGATGAAAATTCCAGAACAAAGATCAACAGAATCATAAAAAGGTCAATAGGAAATAAAAATCATATGATATTGAATAAGATTAAAAACCATTTATATTACTACATGAAAACATGATACTTTTAATTCCTAAGAACTTTCTTATTTTTAAGGTCATTAGAAGGAATACAGATAGAGGATACAGGTATGTGTTCAATATGATAACATGATATTTAAAACAATCAAATCAAAGGGTGAGAAAAATACACTGGGAGAAGGAAAAGGGGAAAAGTAAAATGGGGTAAATTTAATATGAGTGTAATGAAACACTTTGTGAGATAAATGATAAATAGGATTCTTTAAGAAGATCCTTGGAAAATGTATTTATTTTTCCATTATTTGTTTATTATTGTTCTATAAGAAACTATGAACAAGACGTTCTCAGAAAAATCTAGAAAGAATTACTGCAACGTCCTAAACCAGGAGATGGATGTACACAGTAACAGGAATATTGCACACAGCAATATTATATCAAGATCAACTTTGAAGAAATTAGCTACTCATTTTTAAAATGAATGCTAAAATTGTTTTTAGATGGAATTGGGAAAGGATGCAATATGAGATAAATATTCTTTTTTTAAAATTTTATTTTATTTAGAATTTTTTTGCACAATATATATGCATGAGTAATTTTTTTAAATAATATTATCCCTTGTATTGAGATAAATATTCTTAAAATAAAAGTGCAGTATTCAACCTGGTGATGAGCTTCCCTAACGTTTACTTGGTTGGACATCGAGCAGCAGCCATCATCAGCCCACCACGGTCAGTCACCAGAATCTGACTTAAGCAGTAGTCCTATTTCTACATCTCTACTATTCAGTTCCCTACATGAGAAATTTGATAATGCCATTATCCATTTCAAGAATTGCAGTGCCTTCTTGCTGCTTCTATAATTCTGTCCAAGCTCCTTTAGTATTTTAAGCTTCTTTTTAATCTACCTCCCACTGACCTGAGTATAATTTCACATTTCTTCCTCTCTCTCTTACCTTATATTATGCCCCAAAAGGCCAACCTGTGACATCATCAAACCCATATTTAAAAATAAATAAACTTGGCCATTGGGTATAAAATGGCCTGGAATGAAGAAAGGCTTGAGGTAAACAAGCCAGGTTTGAAGGCCATGACAATAATCCAAATGAAAATTCATTTGGTTCTAAATTTGCATAACCATGTGGATAGAGAAGAGGAGGCAAAGGTACCCATAATAGTACTTGGGAAACGATTGAGTTGTAGGATGAATAAGGGTAGGCAGTCAAGGATGCCATGAAAGTATGAGTTCCATGAGAGTGAGAATTAGATTTTCTGTTTGCGAGCCCAGTGCTGAACATGGTGCCTCATACATAACAGTCACTTATTAACATTTATTACATGAACATCATTGAGATTTGTTCCATGGCTCAGTTTCTCAATGTAATTATTGCCAGGCTAGCATGGGCTTGGCTCCATTTCAATGCTTAGTAATTTCCAGCAATAGAGACCGATTTCGATGTCTACAGAGGACCAAAGGCTCTTTTCTTCACTCCAATGTGAACTGCTGGAATGGTGACTGGGGCAAAAGGCCTTCCAGCAAATCATTCCCAGATCAGGCCTCGGTTTTACCTATACAAGCAGGTGAATGGATAAACTTTGCCAATGTAAAAAAAAAAAAATGACAGAAATTTAGAGGAATTAATGGCCACTGTCCAACTGCTGGCACGAGGTAAGAAGGACAATTAGCAGTTTATAGTCAATGATCAATATTAAAAAACATGAAAATGGATATCCAATTTTTTAAACTTAAAGCTCCCCAAAGAATAGTGTCTTTGATTTCTCAGATTATATCCTTAACCTTAGCATAACAAAAATTAAACAGAAGATAAAAATCTATTTGAGGATGTATATTTTTAACTACAGCCTTCTACAGATGTGGTCTGTGGTTCACATCCTGATCTCTGAACATACTTGCTGAATAAAAAGGTCTGACAGGGAAGCAGTTGTTTTACTGCACTTCTGGACCAAGTTTATGTTCTCAACAATGAAATAGGGACTGAATTTTTTTAGGCTGATTCTTTGGTTCATGAGAATCCCTATGAAAGAAAGCCTGCCTCTTTAAGGGAGGGTCCCAAACCCAAGCCTCTTTGCTTTCCCCTTGAATTTTCTACATTCAAGGCTCCCTCAGGGCCCTACAATCCATGGTGGTACAGACTGGGCTAGGCGCTCGGTAATGAGAGAGTACAATGAAATCCCCTCATAAGGAGTGGGCCCGAAGCCAGAACACCCCCTTTCCCACTGGCCCTGTATGACTCAACATCTCACAGGAGCTCCGGGCATATTCTTTGGCCGTCTCAGGCCCCCAATGGGCCATTATGAGACAGAACATGGGAGTGACATCGGTACAATGCAGACAACTGTCACATACTTCAACCAGACTGTTTGTTGTCCCTTGGGTTTTCGGCCTTCTCTTGGAAGTTAGCCTGTTTAGTTGGCTGGGCTTTCAGTATTTTCTGCCTTGGGGTTTGAGGAGTTGGAACAGCCAAAGCCCCCTCCTACTTTCCTTGCATAATTTCCAATTAACATGCTGTGGCTAAAGTGTATTACCCTGTCAACATGATGTTGGATTAATTGGGACTTCTGCAACCCAGCCCTTAGTGAGGATGCAAGTCAAAATGGCTGGGAGCCTGGAATACTGACTGACTTGACAGTTCTTGCAATGTTCAAATAGCATATATATATATATATATATATATACACACACACACACACACACACACACACACACATACATATATGTATATATATATTTTTGTTGTTGTTGTTGTTTCATCTTTTGACACATGGCCATACAGGTAGGATTCACCAATATCTCTTCCAGATCTGAATATCAAACTATAAGAAGAGGCAAATAGATAATACAGTAGATACATCACTGGGCCCAAACTCAGGAAAACCAGAGTTCATAAAAAGTGTCAGACTTTATCTAAGTGTGTGACCTTGAATAAACCATTCAACCTTGGCTCACTTCTGTTTCCTCTACTGTAAATGGGGATAATAATAGCACCTGCTTCCAAAGGTTGAAGTGATGGACAATTAAGATAAGATTTATGAAGCACTTATAATGTCTGGCACATATTTGGTGCTGTATAAATGTTATTTCTTATTGTTATTAATTATTATTGCATTTAAATAATTATTTAAATAATATATATTAAGTAATATATATTATATATAAATATATATAATTATAAATAATAAATAATTTAAATAATGTTTCAATTTAGTTTCAAAAGGTCTCAGATGTTTCTATTCCACTACAAAAATGCTCTGAGCCTAGAGTTTAGTATTTTGGGGAACTTAAGGGGTCTCTAGAGTCAGCATTCCTTATGTTTCACTAAGTCAAAGCTTTATTGTCACTACAAAAAAACAAAAAAACAAAACAAACAAACAAAAAAAAAAAACAGAAACAAAAAACAACAACCCAACACTATAAGATTTAAATCTTTTCCTTGCTCCATATTCAATAACTTTTTATTGCCTTTGGATTAGAACACAAGATGATTCAGATGCAAGATCACAGAATCTGACAGAAAAGAAAAATAACAAATGTTGGAGGGGATGTGGCAAAATTGAAACACTAAAAGTACTGTGGGTGAAGTTGTGAACATATCAAACTATTCTGGAGAGTAATTAGGAACTATGTTCAAAGGGCCATAAAACTCACCGATACTAGTGTGAGATTGGTATCCCAAAGAGATCATAAAAAGATAAAAAGAACCCATATGTGCAAAAATATTTATAACATCTTTTCGTGGTGACAAAGAATTGAAAATTGAGAGGATGCAGATCAAGATGGGAATAGACGAACAAATTGTGGTAGATGATTGTTATGGAATACTATTGTGGGATAAGAAATGAGGAGCAAGATGGTTTCCAAAAAGAAGAATTGAAAGACTTGCATGAACTGATGCAGAGTGAAAAACGGTAGGACATTGTACAAAGTAAGAACGAAGTTGTACAATTAACAATTGTGAATGACAACTATTCTCTGCAATACAATGATTCAAAACAGTTCAGAAGGACTGATGATGAAAATTGTTATCCACCTCTAGAGAAAGAACTAATGGAGTCTGAACTCAGCTGGAAGCATACTTTTAGTATTTTCCCATATTTTTCTTATGTTTTTTGTGGGTGGCGTTTTCTTTTACAGCATGGCTAATATAGAAATATATTCCACTCAAAAGACCCACATATATTTCCAAATGAAATTATAAGCCTTCTCAAGTTAGAGGGGAGATTTAGGGAGAGAAAAAATTTTGAAGACAAAATTGAAAAAGATAAAAGTTAAAATTTCCCATGTAATTAGAAAATATTTTTTAAAAGAAAACAAAAAGATCATAACAATTATTGGTTTTTCCCCCTGTTTTTCCTGGAATTATTTGTGCTCATGGCTTTTCAAACTCTTCTATGGAGGTTCATTTATCACACTGAATGAGTAAATTTTGATCTTTAAAAACCAAAAGGTTAACAATGGAAACTTTGGCCCCTCCACCATCTGTTGTGTCCCATTTATCCATATATGTGATCTGGTTATTATTTTTCTTTTCAGCCCCACTCCAATGACATTCTTTATTCCACCTTTGGTATCTAAACTATATTGTAACTTGTTTTTGACCATGATGAGACTCAATTGTCTTTTGAGCTGAGTCTCATTCTACCTCACATTTTCCATCACTCCCCATCTAGAGATCCATTCATTTTTATACATTGGGAACATTGTCAAAGAAATGTTTTAGGGGTTGGGAGAAGAGTAAGTGGCTTTGGATTATCCAAAAAAAAATAAAAAAAAATGTCCATCTGATGATGAATCCTTGATTTTGTTACTCTTGCAATTTATTGCATTGATCTTGTCAAAAATCTACATCAGAACTCACCCTTAGGGGAAGGAATTATAACAAAAGGGTAAGTTTGATAAGCGGCACCCCCTTTTTAAAAAGATTTTATATTTCATTGAATATTTTCTAATTACATGTAAATTTTTACCAATTTAAAAATTTAAGTTTCATTTTCCCTCTCATACTCTTTTCCCACCTTGAAAAAACAAATAATTTTTATCAGTTATACATGCAAAGTATCAAATATCTTTTTCATATTAACCATGCTGCAAACACACACACACACACACACACACACACACACACACAATAAAACAATAAAAATAAATAAGTTAAATATGCTTAAATCTGTACTTAAAGTTACTCAGTTCTTCCTTTGAAAGTGAAGAATATTTCTGATGGAAGTGGAAATCTTCAACATAAAGAAGATCCAACTCACTTCCAGTTGATCAATGATGGACAGAAATAACTACACCCAGAGAAGGAACACTGGGAAGCGAATGTAAATTGTTAGCACTACTGTCTATCTAACCGGGTTACATGTACCTTTGGAATCTAATGCTTATTGTGCAACAAGAAAATGGTATTTACACACATGTATTGTATCTAGGTTATATTGTAACATGTAAAATGTATGGGATTGCCTGTCATCTGGGGGAGGGAGTAGAGGGAGGGGAGGATACTTTGGAAAAAATGAATACAAGGGATAATGTTATAAAAAAAAAAAAAAAAAAGAAAGTGAAGAATATTTTTTGTCATGGCAAGTGATCTTTGGAATGGCCTTAGATCATTGTTTTGATCAGATCAACTAAACCCAATCACAGTTGATCATCATTACAATATTGCTATTACCGTGCAGAATGTTCTCCTGCTTTTGCTCATTCCATTTTGCTTGAGTTCATATGCCTTTTCTTTCTTTTTTTTCCCCTGAAACCATCATTTCTTATAGCATTATAGCATTTCATTATGATCATATACCATAACTTGTTCAGCTATTCCCCAACTATTAAGTATCCCTTCAATTTCCAAATTTCAGTTCTCCTTTCTTGATATATCTGTTATCATTGGATCAATGCTCAATATGGTTGAATCTGTTCTTTATATCCTTTAAGTTTTTTGGGGGGAGAAAGGACTGTCTTGTGATTCTGTATCTGTTATATCTCAACCCTGTCATCGTACCTTTTACTTATCAGATATTGGTTGGAGAATAGCTCTTATGCTGAAAGGTTTCATGAGATAATTGATAGAGTATCATCTGGTAATCAGGAAGAACTATATTCAAGATCTGATTCTCACATATTTGATATGCGATTGATAATATATGTTACCCATTTTCTCAGTTAACCGGGCATTTCTCATAAGTTTACAGACAAATTGCCTCAGCCAATCTCTCTACATGTACGTTTAAATCTCATCCTGTCTTGTCTTTTCCAAAAGATTGCCCTCTCAATTATTCTATCCCTCTCTTAAATATTCAATCTCTGCCTTTCTACTGGATTTATCCCTGTTGTAACTAAACATTTCCCATGATTAAAAATCTCTCATTAGATTTCATAATGAATGCCAACTCTCATGTGTCTCTTCCCTTTCATGAGAAAATTACTTGTGAAAATTGTTTATTCTCAGTATCTCCACTTTCTCAACTCACACTCACTTCTTAGCTCTTGATAACTTGGTTTCTTACCTCCTTCTGAAATTCACATCGCTCTCTTCCAAGGTATAATTTTTTTTTTTTTGACAAATCTGATAATTTCCCCTCTTTCTTAAACTTCTAGATTCTCTTTAGCATCTGACATTACTGAATTCCTGCTCCTCCTGTATACTCTCCCTTTTTGGTTTCTTTAATATGGCTCTTTCTAGGTGCTCCTCAGCTATCAGACTACTTCTTAAAACTCCCTTGCTGGATATTTTGTCCAGGACAATCCTAGAAACTCTAAGTGCATCTTGGCCATCTTTTCTGGGCCCTATTCACTTTTTAATGACCCTTTGGTTGGTGATCGGATTCATAGTTCACTATTGTCTTTAGACATGGAAAGTTCCCTATTTTGCTTAAAATGTGTCTCCTTCTACCCTCTTCTCCAGGCTTACCTGAGAGTCTCCTTCACCAACTGAATGAGTCAGTAGCTCTTTTTACTATTCCCCCACTTCTAATAATCTGTCTCCTATCTCCATGTCTTGTATTGACTGATCCCATTCATGGAATGATCTTTCTCTGTACTCTGGCTGATCTCAAGACTCAGCTCAAGTGCCATCTTCTGTAGGATACCTTTCCTGGCCCTGCCCTTTACGGTTACCTTATATCTGTTCTGTATGTATGCTCTATATATCAATTTGCCCACATATTGCATTCTCCACTATAACATAAGCTCCTGGAAGGCAGGGGCCATTTTTGCTTTTTCTTTATATTTCTAACATAATATAATGACTATTACTCCTTATTTCATGACTGGATTATTGCAATAGCATTTTAATCTCTTTTCCTGCCTCAAGATACTCTGAATTCCAATGTATCCATTACTCAATTGCCACATTTATTTTTCTTATGACACAGGCCAGTGTATGGCAGCCCTTCTCAACCTGAATATTTGATATTACATTACTTTGAAAAGTACCTGTTTATATTCTTTCACCATGTTTTTAGTGGAAGAACGTCACTTTTTACATATAATTGACTTGGATTTTTATATATCTGAGAAATAAAGTCTCTATGAGAAAAAAATTGCGGTAATTTTTTTTCCATAGTAATTATCAACTATCCTCTCTCTCTTCTCTCTCTCCCTCCTCCCTTCCTTCCCTCAATCCCCTGTATTTTTTTCACTCTCTTTCCAAAGTGTTTATCCTCCTCCAATATGACCTCCTTTTTATCAGCCCCCTCCCTTCTCTTATCCCCTTTCCCTCCTACTTTTCAGTGTGATGAGATAGATTTTTGCAAACAAATGACAACTGAATGTGTATGTTATTCCTCTCTGAGTCAATTCCAATGAGAGTAAGGTTTACACTCATGCCCTCCCCCCACTTTTTCCTAGTTTCCTTTCCATATTAAAATCCTTTATGTCAGATAACTAATCCCATTCTACCTCTAGCTTTGCCCCTCCCCCAAAGCATTAACCTTTTTCATTCTTTAAATCCATTCATTCATGTATTTATTTATTTGTTTTAAGATAAGCATCCAATCCTAATCAACTCATACCCAAGCTTTTTATTTAAGAAAATACCCTCCCCCACTCTAATAATGAAAAATGTTTTAGAAGTTATAGGTATCATTTTCCCATGTATGAATATAAACAGTTTAACCTTTTTGAACTCTTTATGATTTCTCTATACTGTTTAATTTTTGAGACTTCTTGTGAGTCTTGTAATTAAAAGTCAAATGTACTATTCAGCTCTGCTCTTGTCATGCTCTATTTCATTGAATATTTTTCCCCTGAAGGATTATACTCAGTTTTGCTATGTAGGTAAGCTCTCTTGCCCTCCAGAATATTATGTGTGTAAATGTAAATGTATATGTGGGTGCATGTATTTGTGTATGTGTGTGTTTCCTATGCCTACTATTTATTGATTCTTTATTTGGCCAGAAAATCCCTTAGGATTCAAAATATATCAATATCCTCTCTGCTACCTCAGGGTCTTTCCTAGCACAAGTTCTAATTTGTCACTATTTATTCCCTTCCCCTATTATGTCACCTACTGGGAAAATTCCCCAGGAGTTGTCATAAGTCATACATATGCATTTGAACTAATTGCTAAAAAGTGAATAACGAGAATGCAAGACTGTCTGATTGAAACAATCTCTAAGAAAATAAGCTAGATCAACTAGGTTTTCATTCTGCCTCTGCCACTCAATTGTTACTAGGAAAGCTATATAATTTTAAACCAACCACCTGAGTTCCTCAGGACCAAGTTTTTGCCTTTCTTTTCATCCCTACTGCTTAGATTAGTGCTAGCACCTAGAAACTAATAAATCTTCATTGTTTTAGGATCAAATTTGAATGAGAGTTTTATGTAATCCTGCTTCTTCCCTAAGCTCAAGTCACATTAAAATGAGGCAACACAAGAAAAAAGCATTTGACAAAAAACACATTCATTTCTATGAAAAACACTAGAGAGCATAGGAATCAATAGACTTTCCCTTAAAATGATCAGTAGCATCTATTTAAAACCATCAGCAAGCATCATAAGTCATGTGTATAAACTAGAAGCATTCCCAATAAGATAAGCAGTGAAACAAAGTTTCCCAGCATCACAATTACCATTCAAGATTGTTTTAGAAATATTAGCTTTAGCAATAAGAAAAGAAAAAAATTAAAGAAAGTAGTTAATGAGAAAACAAAAATTTTTATGTTATGATCAATTCTGATGGACATGGCACTTTTCAATAATGACATGATTCAGGCTAGTTCCAATAGAATTGTGAAGAAGAGAGCCATCTGCATCCAAAGAGTGGGACTGAAGGTGGAGTACAAAATAGTATTTTCTTCTTTTTTGTTACTGTTTGCTTGCTTTTTTTTTCTCCTCATTTTTTTTTCAGTTTTTGATCTGATTTTTCTTGTTCAGCATAATTGTGGAAATATGTATAAAAGAATTGTACATGTTTAACTTGTTTGGATTGCTTGCTGTCTGGGGAGAAAATGGAGGTGAAGGGAGGGAGAAAAAAAATTGGATCACAAGATTTTGCAAGGGTGATTGCTGAAAATTACCTATGCATATTTTTTTTAAAATAAAAAGCTATTAAAAAAAAGAAAGAAAGAAATGGGGCAGCACAGTGTAGGGGAATTCACTTAATGTCAAAGGCCATCAGTGCAAATCCTGACTTTGACATGTAATAAGTGACTTTTGTCATGTCCTGGTGTCCTTCTGGGACCCTGTTTCTTCATCTATGAAAGGAGAGACATTTATTAGATGAGCTCTATGTTTCATATTTGGTGGAAATCTACAATCCTGTGTATGTGTACATGTGAAGAATGGAGGAAATCATATATTCAACAGTTGTCAAATATATTTATCCTATAATGAAATGCCCTTTTCCTTTACAAATGATATTTGATACACAGGGGGCAGAGTCCTTTTTTTTTTAACCTTTTCAAATCTATACCAAAACTCTTTGACTGTAGGCTGCAGAAACGTACCCTTTCTACATTATTTATGGGAGGAAAAAATAGAAGGAAGAGATTTCACTTAAATCTACTTCACGAACAAGTCAGGCTCAAAATGAATCAAGAACTCTTGAAACTAGTGCTGAGCATCCCATTCATCCTCCCACAGCTTACAAAATACACGTGAAGCCATTACATGTTTTGAAAGAAGAAATGATAAGAATAAAATGGGAACCATAATGATAAAGAATTCCTTTACTGGAGGGCTAAAGAGTCATATAGATGTTGTATTTGTGTTTTGGGTTTTGTTTTTTTACCCTGGACCTGTGATTTCCCAAGTGTAGAGAGTATCTAAAGAGAAAACTCCCTCTATCAAAACAGATCATCACTTGCTCTGTAATTTATAGTCTGAGAGTTTCATCAGGAAACTTATAGTTAAATGGCCTTACTGGGGGTTGTAAGGATATTACTCAAAGGCAGGATTTTCAGTCCCTCTAAATCCAGAGCCTACGTTTTTACCACTATATAGGGGAATGATAATTGAACCTAGGTCTTCCCATCTTTCAGTCTAGTTTTCCATCATTCCATTACCCTGCCTCTACAGGTTACTTTTAGTGAGATGGAAATAAGCAATATGACAGACTAGGACTAGAAGTAACTTGAGAGCAGAAGACTTTGAGGAACCTGCATGCTTATAATGCTTGACAATTGGAAGTTGTAGTTTTAGGAACTTAGACATAGACTTCAATAACATGTCAGAAGTTAGCTGGTACAAAACCCTGAGAAGAAAAAGTCAAGAGAACAAAGGTTATTTGACTAAGGTTACACAGGGAGCAGAACTAGGTTACACTAAAGACCGACAAATTCCAAAGTTCTATTTAATACATCATATTGTCTCCTTCATCAAGTGACAAACTAATAATCTGATGTGGTGTGTGTGTGTGTGTGTGTGTGTGCAGGAGGCTAATATTATTCTCTCTACTCATTTGAATATGCTCTGAACTTATTTCTTTGGGATATATTTCTCCCCAAAACTTCATGATGGAATGCGTTATTCTTGATTATAATTATGTTACAAAAATTGTCTTTTTTTTTTTGGCTCCAGACAGATTGACACACACACGTGTACATGCACATACATGTTAAAGACACTGAGCAGCCTTCTCTCCAGACTGGAAGAACTCTGAATAGAAAATACTATCTCTAGTATTTTTTCATCTGCCCAGGAAGAATGGTCCCATCAGACTGGCCCAAAAGCAGGTTCTGTGATTCAGACCTGTAATTCCAAGCATCTTCTATAAGATACTGCCCTTCCTGTAGAAGGGCACTAGCTAATTAATGGTAGAACCATCCCCCTGATTGCCATGGTCATCCTTTGGAGTACCAGGTATTCCCAGCCATTTAGGTTGTAAGCCCACATCTGTCCAGATCCACCTATTGATTCTAACATCACCTTCTTTGTGATAGATAATGACCCTTTAGAAAATCCCACGTGAATCTACAGGCACATAATGTCTGCTATCTCTTGAAAACACCCTTTACTTTAGGTACTTGGAGAAATGATTGGTCATTTTAATTAATGAGTTCTTTAAACTTATTCAAAGTGGAATGTCTCTATAGGACTGCTATTTTAGCAGGACTTGATCTCTTCAATTTATTCATTTCATTGTTAACACTGTCTCAAATTCTCTGAAATTGTTTCTTTATACATTTCTCTTTTTAAAATTTATTTAAAACTTAAATATAAAATAAGAAAAGAAAAAAAAACTAACATGGACATGAGAAGACTAAAATATCGATCTAGAAATTTCTATTTCAAGAAAGCCTATATAATGAATTATATATATATTGTGTTTGGAGCCATCCACTTTTTCTTTGCCTCTTTGTAGATTTTCTTTCATTCTCACTGTGCACTTTTTGCTTTATTCTTTTTTCCCTGAGTTTCTCCTCCACCAAAAAAAAAAAGTTGCAATTAAGTGTGGATATATTCACACACATAAATATACCTATGCTCATACATATATACTTATATGCATACCAATATACACATATATAGATACAAACATATAGATCTGTAATCATACACATATAGACATATACATTCATGTTTATTTATGTAAGACCATATAATGCATGTTATTCTCTGTTTCTTTGAAGATGGGTAACATCTTCCTTCATAAGTCCAAGTCTTTTCATGTTTCACCAATTTATTTCCTACACCATAGCAATATTTAAACCCTATTCTATTGGGTTATTTTAAAAAGTCTAAAATATATTGATTAATAGGGCCAAATAGAATGTAATTTTCCATTTTTCTCTTTTGATTAACTATATTTTAGCTTTAACTTTTTTTTTGACATCATGATGACTTCCCCTATTCCTTTGTAAATAATCTTTGATGTTTATCTTATGTTTCTCTTGGATCTTGTATACCAAATTTCCTATCAAGTTCAGGTGGTTTTTGCAATAAAATTCTGAAAGTCTGGAAATTTATTATGTCCATTTTTCAAGATTATGCTTAACTTAAATTCTTCCTTCTGCCCTGTAACCAAAATCAAGAAGTCCACTCTCCAATAAGTGCCATAGCATACAGGAACCCTGCCCTATTACTTCTGTACTCAGTGTGTATGTGTGTGTGTGTGTGTGTGTGTGTGTGTGTGTGTGTGTGTGTGTGTGTGTTGGTTCCTTCTTGCCCAGGGCCATATTTGGGCAGTATAACTAAACCTGGTGTCTGGGGTCTCTTAATTTATATTCCACTGCTCAGACACCAAATTCCCCACCCTGTGTTCTGGACTGTCTGCACTATACAGAAGGTGAAAATTCCTGTGGCTGGAAATGAGGCTACCTCACAACACAGCTAGTCTTGGGGATCACTACTTGCTATTTCATCAGAGAGCTACTCTGGAAGAGTTTAAATTTACATAAGCCCAAATTTCCCCCTGGGATTTTTTTTTTTATCTTTTCTGGCTTTCCCAGGAGGGCTACTGTTCTTTCAGAACTCTTGTTTACTTCACCATTCTACTTTTACCCTGAGACCCTCCTACTTTGTCTTGTTTGTGGGGGGAGATCTGGAGAGTTTGGAATTTTCTGACCTATTCTGGCATCTTCCTAGATCTTTATTAATTTTTAGCAGCACAATTCAATCCACTCTATATCATCTATCTATCCACCCACCTATCTATCCATCTAACTTTATATAGATACATCACATAATTAGGATCTAAGGGGGAAACTTTAGATTATCTAGTAGTCATCTAGGAAATAGTTAAATCAGGTTACAGATAGACATATGGATAGATCTATAGATAGAGATGAAATTCTAATTCTTTTATTTTATTTTTTACTTTATTAGTCTTTTAAGAATTAGGAAATGTTTTATTTTGCAAATGGTACTTTGCTGTTCCCTCTACCATCTCTGCCACCATGACAATGTCAACTTCCTCTCAGGTTTGGCAGAACTACTACCAGGACTCAGAGGCTACGATCAATTGACAAATTAATCTGGATCTCTGTGCCTTCTTTATATCCTGTCCATGACTTCCTACTTTGATTGAGATTATGTGACATTGAAGAAATTTGCCAAGCATTTTCTACATCAGTTCCATAAGAAAGAGAAACATGCTGAGAAGCTGATGAAACTCTAGAATCAAGAAGGTGTCTTGATCTTCCTGTAAGACATTAAAAAATGGAACATAATGGCTAAGACAGTGGCCTGAATGCAATGGAGTATGCTTTGCACTTGGAAAAAAGTCAATCAGTAATTACTGGGATTGCACAAGTTGGCAGTAGGCAAAAATAACACCCATTTATGCGATTTCATAAAAACCCACTACCTGGATGAACAAGTAAAATTCATCAAACAACTAGGCAATCACATAAACAGCCCGCAGAAAATAATTTCCACCAATTTTGACATGGGAGAGTATCTTTTTGGCAAGCCCATCCTTAGAGAAAGCTCTAATGCATACCTGGCTTTCCCCACACCTGAGAACTATGGTTTTGACTCCTATTGCCTTTCATTGCACATATATTCTGGTTATCAGATCTTTTAATAATCTGTACCAAAACAAAGAGAATCAACAAACAAAAAGCCACCATCATTTATATCCCAATAAAATGACTTTCTTCTCATGAAAAAAAGATCAAACTTGAAGTGATTGAGACTAATCATCATCCAAGATATATCAAGCATTTATTAAGCTCTTATTATGTTTCAACCAATGCACTAAATCTGGTGATGCAATTAAAAAAAAAAAGGTAAAACATTTCTTCATCTTGAAGAAACCACATTTTAATGTGGAAGATCACATGCAACAACAACAACAAAAAGTTGTAATATAAATGTAAATGGAAGTGGAAGGTAATATCAGAGAGAAGGCACTAGCAGTGTTCTAATTATAAAAGTCCCTTTGAAGAAAGTAGCATTTGAGGTTATCACAGAGGTCAGGAAATTATTGATATTATAAAGCTCTCCCAATGAAACCATGAGGTTGTAAAAACAAAAACAAAAGCAAAATCTTTTCAGTGCATGACTCTGGCCAAGGTGCTGAAACTATTAACATTGTGCTTTTGAAGTTTCAGGTAATAAAGATTGCTTATTTTCCCAAAGCAATGGGATTTTCAGGCACCTGATATTTCTCTCAAATATTTTCTCATTTTTCAAATGTCAATGAATGGCTTTAAAGAATATTTAGTTCTCAATTCAACATGTTTTATTAGTGTTAAAAGAGAAGATAATATGTCATTGGATTAACTCAATAAATGCAGAAAAGCTTTTTTTAATTAATAAAATAACACCCCATCCTATTAAAGCCACTATTAAGCATTATTTGTAATGGGAAAATGTTGAAGCCATCCAAATAAGATCAGGAGTCAAACAAGAAGACCCATTATAACAACTATTATTCAATATTGTATTAGAAATATCACCTTTAGCAATTCAAGAAGAAAAGGAAATTGAAGAAATTAAAGCAATGAAGAAACAAAACTATCATTCCTTGCACATTATATGATGGTATACTTAAAGAATCCTAGAGAATTATGTAAAAATAAAAGCTACTTGAAATAATTAATGTTAGCAAGGCTACAGGATATAAAATAAGCCCATACAAATAATCAGCATTTTTACATACCAGCAAAGATAAGTAAGAGGAGATAAAAAGATAAGGCAAATTTAGAATAATTGTTGACAATATAAAATATTTGGGAATCTATTTGTAAAGATACACTTAGGAATGATGCAAACACAATTATAAAATGTTTTTCATCCAAATAAAGTAAGATCTAAATAATTTTAAAAATAGCCATTAATTATTATTATGCCAACTAATATAATTAAATGGACAATTCTACCTAAATTTATTCATTTATTCATTGCCATAACAACAAAACTACAAAAAACTTATCTATAAAGAAAAACAAATAGCAAAATTCATTTGGAAGAAGAAAAGGTCAAGAAAGTCAAGGGGATTTGTAACATGCTGTTGTCTTCAGAAGCTGCCGATTGCTCTCTGGGAGCGATTCCTTTTGTACAGCAAAATAACTGGACATGTATACATATATTGTGTTTAACTTATACTTTAACATATTTAACATGTATTGGTCAACCTGCCATCTGGGGGAGGGGGTGGGAGGAAGGAGGGGAAAAGTTGGAACAAAAGATTTTGCAATGCTGAAAAATTACCTATGCATATATCTTTCAAATAAAAAGCTATAATAAAAAAAAATGAAAATCAAGGGGATTAATGAGGGAAATGCAAATGAAAATATCCTAACAGATATAAAACTATATTATAAAGCAACAATTATCAAAACTATTTGACACTGGCTAAGAAATAGTGTGATGGATCATTGGATAGGTTGGGTAGACAAACACAGTAGTAAATAAATATAATAATCAACTATTTCTTAAATCCAAAGACTTCAGTTTCTCAGTAAGAACTCACTGTTTGACAAAAGCTGCTTGGAAAGTAGAAAAGAGCATGGCACAAACTAGACAGGACATCATCTCACAAACTATACCAAGTTAAGGTCAAAATGAATGCATGATTTAGATATAAAGGGTGAACAGATAAGCACATCAGGAGAACCAATTACAACTTACCTTTCCAGATCTATGGGAAGGGGAAGAGTTTATGACCGATTAAGAGGTAGAGAACATTATAAAATGAAAAATGGGCAATTTTGATTACATTAAATTAAAAAGCTTTCACACAAACAAAACTAATGCAAAAAGATTAGAAGGAAAGCAGAAAGCTGAGAAACAATTTTCACTGTCAGTTTCCGATAAAGGCCTCATTTATCAACCATATATAGAATAAAGTCAAATTTAGAAGAACATAAGTCATTCTCTAATTGATGATCAAAAGGTACAGAGAGATAGTTTTTAAGTAAAGACATTAAGACTACCTATAGTTATACCCAAAAAATGCTCTAAATCATTATTGTTTAGATACATACAATGAAAACAACTTTGGTGTACTACTTCACACCTATCAGATTGTCTAATATGACAGAAAATTTGAAAATGATAAATGTTAGAGAAGATGTGGGAAAAGTGGGATGCAATTCATTGTTGATGGTGTTAAGAATTGATCAACCATTCTGGGAACCAATTTAGAAGTAGTCCCAAAGGACAGTTAAAATGTGTGAACCTTTTAATACAGAATTACCACTACTAGGTCTCTTTCCCAAAGAGTTAATCTTTAAAAGGGAAGAGGACCTACATACATGAAAATATGTGTAACAGATCTTTTTTTTTGTGATAAGTAAACATAATTGGAAATTGAGGGGATGCCCATCAATAGGGGAATGGCTGAACAAGTGGTGGTATACTTGTAATGGAATACTATTGCTCAATAAGAAATTATAAGCAGGTAGATTTCAGAAAAACCTGGAGAGACTTATATAAGCTAATATTGAGTGAAAGGAGAAGATCTGGGGGAAGATTAAACCCCCCAAAAAGAAATATTTTGTGATGATAAATTACGATTGCCTTAGCTTTTCCCAGTAACACAATGATCCAAGACAATAGTAAGACTCAGGATGGAAAATGCTCTTCACATTCAGAGAAAAGAAAACAAGTAAAGAAAGAAACAGACTATAGAGTCTCATTGTAAACCACATAATTCTTTAATCATTTTTCTCATTTTTCCCTTTTTGTCCTCTTTCTTCTTTCAAGATATGATTAATATAGAAATATATCACATGATTGCACATACATATTTGTTGGGAACATAATATGTAATTTTGCTTTACCTCTAGTAGACCTTTCCTTCTCTTCTGTGAGAGGATGACGGTGATTCAAGGAGGCAGTTGCTGTTCTCTGACCGCTCTCCTCTTCCCTCTGCCTCCAATTTATTTTCCCAGTCCACAAGCAACACCTGTGACAGTAAAGGCTGCTTTGCAACTCTTAAAGATCTTCACAGCTATGGAGGGTCTCGGAGAATTGACCTGCCCCTTACAGTGCATTTAGGCATAGTCCTTAACAATTTCCCATTTTTTGTTTTAAATGGAATTATTTTCCCCCTATAGCATGATCAGTAAGTTTCTGCATGCTAGCGAGTACAAACAAACAGCACTATAACAGGTGTTGAATCTTGTGAGATGTCATGGAGGCAAACTTTCAAACGGAGAAGAGGATTATAGTCAGAACAAGCATTTTTAGAAGTCTCTCATCAGTCTCCTGGCTCGGCCCTTTGAGATATTGGCCCATTTAATTACCCCAACTACTGGGTCTCTTTTCCTTTTCCTTCTCCTTGGGTTACTGAAGGAACTCGGGGTGGGGGGTTGGAGAAATCCAGAAAGTGGTGAATAGAAGGGACAGATAGGTTAACTGCTTGGGGGAGAGAGTTTGCATCTAGCTTTACAGTTGGAGAAGGAATCATATGGGTGCCAACGAGCCATATTTGCCTTGTCCATTGGAGAGAGATGGAGAAGACCCAAGAAACATCAGATGGTTCCATCAGTGACTGTGCCCACCACTAAAAGAGCATGGCAGTTATGGAAATTGACTCATGACCATCAAAAAAAATGTTGCTAAGACTGTTGCAGGACTTCAAAAACAGCAGGGATCATTGGATTCCCTGACACATGAAGTAATGGATAACAGATTGGTTTTGGACTATCTCTTGTCTTCTGAAGGAGGTGTATGTGTGATTGTTATTTATATACTCACCTTCTAGGACTTATGGACATCTATATTCATATTGTTTGCTGTATCATTACTTGCTTGTGTGATTCCTCTCATGCTGATTCATATTGTTTGTTACATCACTACTTGCATGCATAATTTATGTTTGTTATACCACACTGAGCCTGTGCCAGCTGTGCGAAGAGCCATGATCTCATATTGAGTAAGTACTTAACTATAAGTAACCTGCTGTCCTATATTTAAGTACACCTTTTCAAAGTTCCTGCCCTCTACACATATTGCTTGTTGTCTTGAGGAAGGGAGATTATGAAGGACAGAGGAGAAAATAATTGAAACTCAAAATCTTATAAAATGCACGTTGAAAACTTTTTTACATGTAATTGGAAACAATAGAATACTATTTACCCAAAAAAGAGGAAGAAAAAATAAAACAAGAAGATATATTCTAGCACAAATTTTAAGAGGCAAGATTTAATTTTTTTTTAACAAACAAAAAATCTCTGTCATCCTTCAATAAATTCATTTTTACATTGTGATATTGCCATTTGTAATATTGTTCTAAAGTATTATCTCTACAGTTATACTAGACTAATGGTAATCCTTTTGACAGCTACAAATGAGTTTATCTTTTTTTTTTTTAATTTCATTTGCCTGATGTGGGCTCAGAATTGGCAGAAGACAAAATGCTAAATGAATTTCCATTTTGTTTTCCATTACATGCATATTATGTAATATCAATCAGTGGATATTAAGCTTCTCAAATCTGTTATCAAGCTATTTTCTGAGTAATATCCATTACTCCATAGCAAATACTTAGCTGTTATCTTGTCAATTGATACCCAGCCCAAATTTAAGAAGGAAATGTTTGGGGGAAATAAAATGACTATGGAAAATTACATTGCAAATGACTATTTTTTTAATGCCAATATATATTTTGTGTTTATATGGGGTCAAATGAAATTACAGATTCATCAACAAATAGATTAACTTAGGCATGGGGATGATTAGTTAATATATCTGTTATTACTAAACTTCATCAACCACCTCTTTTATTAAGCAATAATATCTAAGAATTTTGTTTATTTCCACATTCAAATTGTTGTGGATTATTATGGATATTCTAAAAAGAAAATAATATGGATCGTGAAGGTATTGCCAATTCAAACAAGATCTAGGGCATCAGTCACACTGCTGGAGAAATAACCTAGGTCTGCTATGGGTGAATTCTACAAATAGATCAGGACTCCAGTGAATAAGCATTATTTTGTTTATCATACCTTTATTCATACTGCAAGCTCACATTAAAGGAATCAAAGACATATAAAAGAAAATATGTATAAAACCACCTAGTCTAACCAACAGATGGATTCAGTTCAAATGGACTGAATTCAAATCTAATTTCTGGTACTTCCTAAGTTAACCTTGTAGTCATTGTTTACCTCAATCTCCACTTTTGTTAAATGGGAACAATAATATCATTCACTTTTAAGGACTGCTGTAGTTATCAAGATCATATCCAGAAAGCACTTTACACAATGTCTGGCAAATAGTAAAAGCTATATAAATGTTACTTAGTTATTATTATTGTTATTCTATGAATCAGAATACCTATTACAATATGCTTGTAATTACCACCCTCTACTCATTAAGCCTGACTGATGACTGACACTTGATTTACAGATTTACAGAGTCCCCGGAAAGAGGGTCTTCTTAGTTGGTTTTTTCCCATTATAATTCTAATCATTATGTGCTGCTAATGTCCCTCATAAGCTATTATTAGCATTTTTTCCATTCATTATCAGAACTATCGGTACAAAATGTTTCATTCCCCAAAGTTGGGACACATTCTACCATAAGCAGACACTGAGACTACATGAAGGACACGATTCAGTATAGAGCAAGAAACACCTGGGACAAAGTAAGTGAAGCACTGTTAGGTTCTTACTAAGTGCTAAGTCAGTACTTGACAATTCTCTAGTTCCAGCCTTTACTGGGAGTTTTTACTTGTGAATTCCTGAGGAAGAACAAGTTCATTGGTTGAAGTAATTTTTCCCAGAAGCCCTTGCATTATCCCACGCCCATTCTCTGGGAGGATAAAAGAGGGAAGTCACTACTCTGGACAACAGTTAACTGCAACTGTCTGGAGACAACGGCTCTCTACAGGAAGAAGAATCTGTCTGAGAAGATTTGAGTTAACACAGCAGATCTCCTCCCAGAGAGCAGCTTCTGGAGACAAAAGCACTGGCCTTACAGTCAGGAGGACCTGAGTTCAAATCCAACTTCATACACTTAATGCTTCTTAGTTGTGTGACCCTGGGCAATTCACTTACCCCCAATTGCCTAAGTAAAAAAAAAAAAAAAAAAAAAAAAAAGGGAACATAACCCCCCTGTGCTGGAATTTCTTCTGTCCATGGTCATCATGACTTGCTAGTGTAAGGTATCAAATTTTCTGAAGCTGATTTATCTTTTGCTCATTACTGTTTTGTATCTATGTTCCCTGATATGTCTCTCTATTTTGGTTCAATTGCAGATGATTTCCATATGGGCTTACATTTTTTTTTCATCCAATGGGCCCATGTCTTTATGACTTATTCAAATGGTTTAAAATTTAAACATACCTACTCTATATTTCATTTATTTGATAGCTCCACATATGGATGATGGAGCCCCTGTGTTTTCTTGGTGTTAATTATTAGGCTTAAATTAGCATAAGAGCCAGAGAACCAGCAATTTCTTGCATCTCAGTTTTGTAGGCTGCATTGAGTCTACAATCATCTGTCCACAGAAAATCAGGCACTAACACTCCCTCCACCTTTCATTTTAGTTTGTAGCATTTTCAAGTGGGGTAGCTGACTTTGATAACTTTTTTGTCCTCATTGAAGACATTCGACAACATAGCTGAAAAGGTCATGCTAAAAGCGTGGGAGCAACACAAAGTCTTGTGTCCCTCTACTGGTGACTGCTAAGGCACAAGAACATTGTCTATTGTCCAAAACTTGGGCAAGCATGCCATCATGTAATTGACATAAAACACTCCAGGCAACAACTTTTTCACATACATTTTATGATTGATGGTGTCAAAGGCCTTGGACATCAAATGATGTTCATTCATTCAATCTTGAATTCTAGGTCTTCCTGATTCACATTAATAACTGTGAAAATGGAAACTCCACCTTCTTATTCAACAAATAGACATCCAGACATTGCTTGAAGAATTCCAGTTTTGGAAAATCTATACCTTTCTGACATAATGTATTCAACTTTGGATGGGTCTAATTTTTAAGCAACTTTCCCTTGCCTCAAATTTTAATTTGCTTCTCTTTAAATTGTTTATAATTTGGATCTCTGCAGTCAAATAGAAAATCCCAAGCCCACTTCCACATTACAAGCTTTGCAATACAGTGTGATAGACATTTGGTTAAAAATGTGCATGATGGTTGGAGTTGTTGCTAAGGAGAAAAAGATAAAACAAGAATGAAAGAACAAAGTGAACTTGAGAGAAATTAGATTTGATTAGTATGTGTCTTCAAAACATTATCATATTCAAGGTGGCACATGCTGTTCTAACAAGTGCTGAGGGGTTTATAAAATTGCAGGAGATGTGATCCTTAATGGCAATGTCATTTGAAGGGCATATGGAAAAAGCAAGAAATGGCAGCAATAATTTAAGATGTTTTATTTTTGTATTGTTTAGTATTTTTTTAGAATGTGGAAAAAGAGAAATAGAATCAGGGCTTTTAAAAAAAGGGAAATATAACATGGGAAAATGATTATGGCTTTTCTTATTAAGTAGATTATCTTTGTGCATGTGTGTATGAGAGAGAGACAAAAAGAGACACATAGAGAGGATGATGGAGGAAGGAAGGAAGGACAAAGAGGAAGGGAGAGATCATTGAGTTAGCTCGATAAAGTAGTGATCAAGAAATTCAATGCCTAAGTCCTGGAAATTGTGAGAATGCCCATCATTTGGAGAATGGCAGAATAAATTGTAGTATAAGAATATAATAAAATTCTATTATGCTATAAGAAACGATGTGCTGATGGATTTTAGAAAATCCTGAAAAGTTTTACATGAATTAATGTTGAGTGAAGTAAGCAGAACCAGGAAACCATTGTCTGCAGTAACAACATTGAATGATGATCAACTATGATAGACAGCTCTTCTGAGCAATACTATCTACATCTAGAAAAAGAACTGTGGAGTTTTAATGCAGGTCAAAGCATACCATTTTCACTTTTGTTGTTGTTTTGTTTCAAGGTTTTCCTTTTTTCTTTTGATTTTTCTTTCACAAGATGACTAATGTAGAGATAAGTTTAACATGGTTGTTTATATATAATCCATATTAAATTGCTTGATGTTTTGGGGACAGAAAAAAAAGAAGATTAATGGAGGAAAAATTGGAACTCAAAATCTCATGAAAATAAATATTAAAATCTTGACATGTAATTGGAGAAAATAAAATACTATTAAGTGCAAAAAGTAATATATGGATTACATGAAGAAAGTCAGAATTTATAGGAATAGGGAGGTAATAGTTGTTCTGCATTCATAGAAAAAAAAGTTATAAGACATAAAGTTTCCAGAGAAGGATTACTAGAATGTTGAAGGATCTTAAGGGATTTGGTCACTTATAGCCTAGAGAAGCTAAGACTCAGAAACAACTTCATAATTACAAGCACCTATGTGAAGGGTGATTGTAGAGCAAAGGGGATTCCTCCCCTTTCCAATCCATCCTTCTTAAATTACACAAATGATATTTCTAAAGCAGAAGAGAGCCACTTCCTTACTTGTATACTCCAATAACTTCATATTGTCTCTGGGTTTAGAGACAAACTATTCTTTTCAACATTTCAAATCCTTTACATTTGGATTCTCCCTCTCTTTCCAGATTTATTGCACTCCTCTACCAAAAAGAAGAATATCTCTCTTGAAGAAATTCTTCCAGCATGGATAAAAACTTTTTCATGTTCCATATTATCTAATATATTTCAACTCTTTAATTTCCTGTAACAATCTTGTGAGAAGTATGTGCTATTGTTACTGCTCCACTTTATAGATGACGACATTAAGGCTTAAAGACATCTGCTCATTTTGAGTCAATCAATAAACACTTATTAAGCTTTTGCTATATGCCAGGCACAGGTACTGTGCTGAGCTCTAGAGATAGAAAAAGGGGGAAAATCCAGCCATGACTTTCAAGTGCTTAATAGTTTAATGGAGAAAATTAAATATTATAATAAAAAAAAGCTATCTACACACAATATAGAGATAGGATAAATGGAAGATAATCACAAAAAAAATCCAATAAAAAAAAAAAAAAGCAGATCAAGACTTTGTAGGAGGTGGAATTTAAGATTAAATTTGAAGGTAGCCAAGGAGAGCAAGATCACAATGTGTCGGATGCAAGACTTGAACTCATATCTTCCTCAGTTTTTATTCTAGGGACTGTGTCACCAATTCCCTAAGTACATGAAGATCAGCTTCTTGAGGGCAGAAAATGACTGATTCATTTTTACCTTTGAGTTTCTGCACCTAGAACTCTGCCTGACATAAAATAAGTGCTTGGGAGATGTTTATTGATTAATTGCTTGCTTAGTTGATTCAGTGCCATAGCAAAGAAAAAGAGGAGATCCCTAGAAGATGCAAAGGAACTGAAGATATGTTGAGTATCAAGGAATTAAAACTAAACAGAAAATTTATGAATAATTATAACTCTTTAAAAGTAAATTGATTCCAACCCCATGTTTTTTTTTTAATATACATTTGGTCTTCAGTTGGGGGAGTTACAATATGGCTTAATAAAGACCTATTAATTTGTTCATTATGGTATAACTCTTGTGAGAATGTTCTAAGACAGCAGATTGTGAAAGATTGTGCCACAAGTGGGAAGGAAGATAGGATTCATTATAGATGGATTGCCCTTATCTCTATTCAGTATTCTCATTATGACTATTAATCCCCTTCATACACGTAGAATTATTGTCACCAAAAATGATTCATGAATGAATATGTGTAGAAAATGTAGAAACTAAAGATCGTTACTTTTTCTTTGACTTATCTCCACTGGCACACTGTTGTGAGTGCTAGTAACAATCTATCTGAAGGCTTGGTAAGAACCCTTGAAAACCCAGAAATGACCACTGCAAGTAAAAGGAAGAGCCTTTAAACACCTTTTGCCTCTCTTCAATTACTTAGTCTTAAGTGACTCCATTGTACTGGAACTCCAAAGTGCCCTTTGCCATGAAGAACAATTTAGCCCCATAATATGCCTTATCTTTGTTGTCAAGCAGCTGCTTAAAAAAGAAGGTTTATGCCAGTAAACATGGCATTTCCACACAATAACTGGCAGAATATAAATAGCCATGTCAAGTTGAGACCATTGAATAGAAATGCTGCTTCAAGGTTGTGAATGTTTAACAAGATTGGAGCACACTCTTGCCAACTGACTCTGTACCACTTCTCAGCAACCAACAATGTAAGTTCCTCCAGTCCAGTGAGAGACAGTGGAGTGGAGTGGTCTTGAGTCAGAAAGACCCAGACATTGCACACTACGGTGAACTTTTCAAGCTGGGTGAACAAGTCACTTAACCACTATGAACGTTGGTGTCCTGAATTGTGAAAATGGGGTGAAGTTTGTTGTGAAGCTAAAATAAGATAATACAGGGAAGAAGTTTCACAATTTCAAAACTTCACAACTTCAAGGATTTTTAGAATTTACTCCCATGATAGAACTATTCACTTCTAGGAAATTACCTATTTTTCAAATGCACATATTAGAATACCTTCACTCTTGGATTCAAAGCTGACAAGCATTGCCAGAAGAATTCCAACATAACACTGGTTCATAAAGAAATTATAAAGAGAAAGAATTCACCATCATCTGCCCAGGGCAACATTTTCTGAGAGTCACTGCAGGGAACAGCCTAACCTTGAGGCTGACTGATTAGCCTCAGGGATCTCTGTGGCTGGCCATGTTGAACAATACTTTGGAGGAACATAAATATTGGCCACTTATCTAGTAACTGTTCCATTGAAAAATCTGTCACTCATGTGAGCATTTTACTTAGGCAGGTTTGCTCTGACCTAGTTAAATGATCTGCTTTCATTCCAAAGGCTCCAATAAATCACAAGTGTGCAGTTGTGTGCCAACTCGGGGCTCAATCGGAGAGTTTACTCAGCACTTTCACTTGCTAGACTCAACAACTTCTGATATGTGCTCCATTTGAAAGTCATTATTCATATGAGCATTTTAATCCACCTAGAAGACACTGTTCTCCACTCAGCACAGAGGGGCAACATAGGGCACTATAAATGGACCGGGATTTGGACTCAAAGGATGAGGGTTCAAATCTTGACTCTACTACTAATTATACATGTCACCACTGGTAAGGGATTTGATCTTTGTGTGTAATCATCTTGAAAAGACAAGAATTGTAAAATGTTACCTATGTAGAAAATAAAGGTATTTAATTTTTCTTTGACTGACTTTCATTGGCAAATGACCCTTAGGTTCCATACCAACTAAAAATCGATGACTTTATACATTTAACTGAGAGTTGAGCATTCTGAAATTCCGGTGAACCAGGATTGCAGCCTTATTAGCTGGTGCTTTAATTAAACAAGCATTAAGTGGCTATTATGTGTCTGGAACTGTGCTAGGCACTTGGAGTCTTTAAAAAAAAAAAAAAAAAGCAATATTTTAAAAAAATAAAAAAATAATAAATATAAAAAATAAATAAATAAATAAAAATAAAAAATAAAAATACATAAAAATTTAAAGAAACAATATATATATATATATATATATATATATATATATATATATATATATATATATATATATACACACACACACACATACACACACACTCAAAGAGTTGACTTTCTATTGGGAAGAAAATAATTGTTGTTGTTCAGTTTCTTCTATCACATTCATTTTTTGCTGGCCCCATTGAGGTTTCTTGTACCAGTTACTGAAGTGATTTGCCATTTTCTTCGCCAACAAGACAATAATTGCATATTTTTAAAGATGTAACGTATATCTGTGTGTATACATTTTCATATAATTAACTTCCTTTATATAGCATATATATGGTATAAATTATACCTTTTCAAATTCCAAGATTTTATATATTATACACATATGTGCATATGGATGCATATAATGTATATACATGCACATAACATGCATGCATTTATATAAAGAGTGCAAAAGAAATGCATTGTATATTAATGGGTGGGGGAATTTGTAGAAGGTAGAGCTTGAAAGGAAGGCAGGGATTCTATGTAGCAGAGGTAAGGAGGGAATGCAATTCAGGCATGAGAAATAGTCAGTGCAAAGAAATTTAGATGGGAGACGAAATGAAATGTATGAAGAACAAAGAGGAAAGCCAATTTACATAAATTATAGAGTGGGATGATGGAAATGGTGCATAATAAAAGTGGCAGTTGAGGCAGGATTGTGAAAGTATTTTTTTAAAAAGTAAGTGTTCAAGTTTAAACTTAATCCTAGAAATATTTATGAGCTAGAGAAGTTCATTGAGTAGAAGAGGGATTTAGTCCAATCTTAAAGAAAATCACTGTTACAATGTTGTGGCAAATTGATTGAATGGATAGAGTATCTTGAGTTTAGAAGATTATTTTGAGGCCATTACAATTGTCTAACAGAGAGGCAATGAGTGCCTGGACTGAGGTGGTAGAGGATAATTCAAAATGGAAAGGTGATGTGGATGGGGTAAAAAGAGAAATATCTTATATCTTGAATATCTTATTAGACATCTGTGGGGGCAGGAAAGGTAAGTGTTAAAGATAAGCCTGGGGTTTTAAACTTAGGAGACTGACAATATGAAGATGCTTTTTTAAAAAACAAATAGTGACATTTTGATCGTGAGGAGGGCTAAAGGGAAAATAGTGCTTTATTTTTGATGAACTTATTAATTTTAAATTTAAATACAAAACAAGAAAACATTTTCATGTATACTGCAGAACATCAGTTTAACAAATTTGCATTTTCATTTCAAGAAAACTTATATAATAAACACTACACATTGTTTTCCAAAGCTACCCCACTTTTTTCTTTGCTTCTTCATTTGTTCTCCACTGTGGAATTTTTGTTTTATGTTTTCCCTATTCCTACCCCAACCCTAAAGAAGATTAGAATTAAAGGGGGGGGAAGAGAGAGAGAGAGAGAGAGAGAGAGAGAGAGAGAGAGAGAGAGAGAGAGAGAGAGAGAGAGAGAGAGAGAGAGAGAGAGAGAGAGAGAGAGAGAGAGAGAGAGACGCAGAGAGACTGCATGTATCTTGTCATTTTTTCTCTGGAGATGGATGGACAGCATCTTCCTCCATAGGGCCAAGTCTTTCCATGTCTTTTTCTTTCTTTCTTTCTTTTTTGTTCCTTTCTAAATCAAGCAGCTCATTGTTTTCTGCATCACAACAGTATTCCAACATAATTATATCTGATTTGATATTAATATTCCTTCTATTATTTAAAAATAATAAAAATTGTTCATTTTACATTTTAACAATGATCTCATCTTATAATATACTTTAGTCTCACTTCAGATACTTCTTTTTCATTTCCTCCTAATTTCTTTGAAATTTCTGACATTTTGTTTTTCTAAATGAACCTTTTTATTATTTTTATAACTCAGAAAAATTAAGGAATTTAATTGGGATATCACTGAATAAATATTTAGTAAAATTGTTGTTTTCTTTATTATATTAATTTTAACTGTCCATTAACTGTAAATATTTCTCCAATTATTTAATTCTTATTTTATTTGAATAAAAACTGTTTTGTATTTGTATTTACTTAGTGCCTATGCCTCTCTTGCAGGTATACTTTCAGATATTTTATATTGTCTGGTTATTTTAAATGGTATGAAATAATATAAAATAATGTTTTTGTTGCATAGTATAGTTTTGCTATTTTTCTTTTTTGAGTAAATCTACTCAGCTTTAATATTGTCTGAGATCAGGTCTACTATGACTACTGTAGCCATTTATTTTATCTTTGTGTGTTTCTCTCATCTTATTGATTTTCTTAAAAGCAAAAAAAAAAGTCAAATTAAAATTATTAGTATGCTGTTTTAATATTATGAGTAAATTCATTCCATATATATGTATATACATATACATGTATATACATATAT
The DNA here is from genome assembly GCF_048593235.1 of Sminthopsis crassicaudata. Classification (NCBI taxonomy): domain Eukaryota; kingdom Metazoa; phylum Chordata; class Mammalia; order Dasyuromorphia; family Dasyuridae; genus Sminthopsis; species Sminthopsis crassicaudata. Next base: position 5,162,302 of record NC_133619.1, read on the forward strand.
ATATATATATAGTTTCCACTTTAACCTATATATAATGAGAATAAGGTTTTTTGCAGTAATTCTTCTCATTCCTCATTTATGTGAGATAATTTCTCATGTTTATCTCTCTTTGCACAGTTTTTTTTTAAGAATAACAGCTTTTATAGACAGTTTATCCCTACTCTTTCTTTTAAACTTCTCAAACAATGATGACAGGTATAAGAACACTGACAACATTTGTGCATATAAGAAGTAAATTGTTTGACCTTATTGAGTCCCTTAGGTCTCTAATGTTTACCTTATATTTCTCTTAGATCTTGTATGCCAAAATTTTTATTATTTTTCTTTTTTAAGTTTTGATTCTTTATTTCAAGTTGACTGTCTTTCCCTTAATCATTTTCTCAGTTTTCTAGGATTGCTTTCATTTTCCCTACTTTTTTTTTCTTCATCCCTACTAATTGATTATTAAAAACCTGTTATAGGTTTTTCCTTTTTGTTCTTGGGACCATTTGCCATTTCTCATTGAGAAATGAATGATTTTTTATTTTCAATATGTTACTTTAAATATGGACCAAGACCTTATCAATCCCCATGGTAATTATATATAATTGTTTTTTTTTTTATCCTTTGCCTACTCATTTTACTTTTTATTTGTTTTAGCAGCTATTGAGACAATCAAGTTCTGGCCCTGAGGTGTATGAATGATACTCTAAGTCTCAAATCCTTCTTACTTTTTATTTCTGAGTTTTGACCCAGATTCCAAACTTGGGCTTTTCAAATTAGAAGAACAATGTATAGTTTACCTCTCAGATCAACAAGGAGAGGAGAAATGAGGAGTAAAAAATATGGAGCAGATATGAGGGGATGGGGTTGGGAGTATATGAAGAGAATATATATGAAAACTTTAATAGCAGAACAAGTATTAGAACTGATTTACAAACAGTATTAGGATTTCTTACTGGTTTGACCTGCTCACTGTGGTATAAGTGGGGAGACAATAGAGCTTGAGAAATTTTTCACTTCTCTTTATTTGCTCTGCTAGAGAATGTACTCCCTATAGGACGCACTCCTGTTAAAGTTATCATCTCACCTCTCCAAATGCCAGTTTCCTCATCTATGAAATAAAAGGAGTAGATTAGAGAAGTTCTGAGATTCCTGCCAGCTCTTGAATTATGATCCAAATTACTCCTAAAAGTCAGAACCCAATGGACAAGCCAGAAAGGATGGCTGGATTTCAGTGTAATGTAATTACAATTTTAGTCCAACAATAATTTTCTATTTCAATACATGTCTTATCCACCTAGTGGCAGGGATTTTCTGGGCTCACTGGTGATTCTAAGGTCCACATGCTCACCTAGAGAGCACCTGGAACTGCTCAGCCCCTGCTGAGAAATCCATTCCTCACTGCACACAGTAGCCAAGCATGTCAATAGTTGCTAGTGCTCCTTCCTATTGAATATATAGCACCAAGATTCCAAATATCAATAGTCCTAAAAATTTCCTTGAACAATAAAACTTCTCTTTTAAAAATAAAGGACTATTTTCCATAGCCCCATTGTCCTTTTTCTTAGAATATTATATATACTGAACAATGCATGAAGAAAAAAAGAAAAAAAATGTGGACTCAGAGAACAAAGAAAAGAGTTCCATAAATGTAAAGTAAAGAGGACATTTGGATTTGGATACCTGGGTGTCATATCTCTGTTCTTTACAGTATGAGCCTGGGGCTAGGAGAGTAAGATATTTGAGTAATATTTAAGTGAAGTCAAATGGAGAGCCCCCAGGTCAATTTCCATATCCAAGCTACTTTTCATGAATTATTTCTGTGGCTAAAAGAGTGATATACCGCCAGTCAAAAAAGGAAAGTATTTTTCTTCATATTACTGATCATCAAGCTGCTTTCTAAATCTTACTTTCATGCTAAGTTAGCCAATAGTTTGTGGGCAATTCTACAGTAATAGCAAAATTAGAGGAGGAAGGAGGCCAGTAACTGAATCAAAGGCTACAATGTTCCATGGAGACTAGACTACAGGCAATGGAGGCAGGGAGAGTTTAAATCTTGCTTCAGATGCTAGAAATTGTATTCTGGGCAATGTTATTTCATCTCTTTCATCTCATTTGCCTCTTCTGTACAATGGTGAGCATAATAATATATGTAGGGATGTAATGAAGGCCAAATTAAATGATGTATGTAAATTATTTGTAAATCTTAAAGAATTTAAAACTGCTAGTTATTTTTATCTGGTCAAGAAATATCGAATAGAAAATACAGAGCATTTCCATTTTAGGTCTAGAAAAAAATCTTAGAAGTTTCTACCTCAACTGCATCATTTTACATTATAAGGAAATTGAGGTCCAGAGAGAGCAGATCTTGATTTGCTCCAGATCACTAGAGTGTTAGTGGCTATGAGGCCTTCTAATTCCCAGGCAATGTTCTTCCTCTACCCCAGGATGTCTGCCAATGTGCCAAACGTCCCCCCATTCCTCGTATTTATTCTTGTAGGCAGTAAGTGATGGCCTGTTTACACCATCTGCATTCATCCCAAATCAGAGAGGCAGAGAAAACCACCTCTGCATATGGTTTGCTGTTCTCATTTTTGATGTTCTTGGCAGGAACTTCAAAGATCTCACAACCTTGTCCCATCATGTGGACATATGTGACTCCACTGTGTGAAGCAAGTGCTGGCTGGGAATTGCTAGAAACGGGACATCGGGCAACGGGGATGAAATCTCTGTGGATGCTGAGTGCAGCTTGCTGGACACCAGTCATTTCTACCACAGGAGGAAAATATCCCCAAGCCCATTGTCTCCACTACTAGGAAAGGTTTGGGTTCTTTTGCCTTTCTTAAAGACACTGAGAATTTCCTTGGAATTCGCTGTTCATTTCAGCATGGATGCACTCAGCAGTTTGAGGCACGCTGGGCTGTTTTGCTTCACTGGCTGGGCCGAGCTTGCCAGCTTTTGTTGAGAAATAACAGGAGGTCATACATGGTGTCAAAAAAATGCTGGCACCATTATAGAACCAAGTATTGTATTAGTTGCAATGAATTCAGACCAACTGATGGTAGGATTAATGAAATCCGCGCCTGGCGCTCTGAATCTTGATGGAGCTTGCAACGGACAAAGGCAGAATGCTAGAAAATCTCAGCAAGCCCACTGGCCACAGGCCCATGGAATCAGCAAGCCTTCCTTGGCCAAGACAGCTGGAAGTCAATTGCCTGGCTCCAGAAAGACAGAGAGAGACACAGAGAGATATAACAGTGACAGAGAGGCATAGAGACATTGAAGAAGACAGAGACAGAAAGGGAGACACAGAGAGAGAGACAGAGACCAAGAGAGAGTCAGAGACAGAAAGAGAGGGAGAGAGACAGAGAAAGAGACAGAGACAAAGAGAGACAGAGAAAGAAAGAGAAAGAGAAAAAGAGAGACAGAGACATATAGAGAGACACAGAAAGAGACAGTGTCAGAGAGGCATAGAGACACTGAGAAAACCAGAGATAACAGAAAACAGAGAAAGAAACAAGCGAAGGAAGGAAAGAAGGAAGGAAGGAAGGAAGGGAGGGAGGAAGGAAGGAAGAAGGCAGGAAGGAAAAGAAGACAAAGAGAGAGAAAAAGAAAGACAAAAAGAGAGATAGAAAGAATGAGAAAGTGAGAGAGAGACAGAGAGAAAGACAGAGCGAGAGCGAGAGCGAGAGAGAGCGCGGGCATACATATAGGATTTTAGTGGGAATGAAAAGGAGGAAAGAGGCAGTGCTGTATAGTAGATAGAGCATTGGACTTGAGTGAAGATAGCCTGAATTTGAATTCTGCCTCAGTTAGTCTTGGAAAAATCAATTAACCTGTTGGGCCTCAGTTTTTCTCATCAACAAAATGATAGGGGTTAGATTCCAATGTTCCCTTTAAATCTTAATCTGTGGTTCTATGATTCAATGAAATGTGAAAGTAGGGGAAAGGGAGAGAATGGGAAAAGAAGATTATGCAAGGAATGGAAGGTAGAATGGCGATGAACAGAGAAGGAAGCAGAAAGGTTATAGGTCAATATTTAAAAATTACAGCACTGAAATGTGGATTATAGGATGCTCCCCATAGATACATAATCTACAGGAACAAAGCAAGCAAGACAGGTGATTTCTGGGAGATGATTGTCTTTTTCTTTTGACATGTCTGAGGAGTGTATAATTTTAAGATTCATCTTTCTTTGTCTCACCACCCCTATAGTCACCTCCATTTTTTTCTTTCTTGTTCTGGAATACAATTGGTACAAAACTACAAGGCAGCCAGGTATACTCTAAGTCAGGGGTACTCAAACTATGGTCCGCAGGCCAGATGCAGCTCACTGAGGACGTTTATGTGTCCCGCCGGGTTATGGCAAATGGGCTGAGGGGAGGAGACAGAGGGTGAGTTTTTGTTTTTACTATAGTCCGGCCCTCCCACAGTCTGAGGGACAGTGAATTGGGCCCCTATTTAAAAAGATTGAGGACCATTGCTAAGTGATCATGGCCTAGTCTTTTATTATTATTTTTTTTTATTCCACCGATTTGGAACTGGGTCTTAATCAGCAAATGTTGAATTCAATGTAACAAATGCATGCATTTAAATTTACAATATTCAAAATTCATCCTATGACAACTTTGGTAATAGGTTCCAGTCAAATAGAACTATGTAGTTTCAATTCAAAGAACACAAACATGTCACATAATTTATTATTTGAACTTATTGGGATCTACCCGGAATTATTCTATCCTTTGATCCTGAGGACAAAGTCAAAAATTATTCTTCCTCTCCACAAGCTGAGTTCAATTTTTTCCATGATTATAACATCCCCCTCAACCCTTTCTGAAGCATGTGCCAATGGTCATAGAGATCCTATATATGAAGAGGCTTCTGTGGACCAAATCCTTCATCATTAATATGAAAACAAACCCAAGTGGTTATTCTCCTGAGGGAAGATTTACTTGACTCAGTGACAACCGCACTTAAAGAATATTTTTGTGGCTGATATTTTTTAAAGGGTCAGGAAACCTAGTTTACAAACTAGTCTTCCATTGGCTATTCAGTACTTTTTTTTTGGTGCAGCTGAAAATTAACTCCTACAATATAGGAAGAACTTGGATAATCATGTGACTCATTCTTTGGACATTAGGAAAGGCAACTCCTGGGATAATACATTGCCATTGTTGATACTGATTCTTGAAGAAATAAATGTATTTATAATGGCTAGAGTTAGAATGGAACTTAGGTCAATGCATGCTCACTCTTCTGTCCAGTACAGGGCCTATAGATAGAGCATGTTAATGATCTTCCGGGAACTTCAGTATAGAAAAAAAAAATAACAGGAAAAAGGGAAGATGGGATATAGAAGGAGCTTGCAATGATTCATTTTTTCATTTTGCAATGAAGATTTATCAAAGTCCAGTCATTTCTAAGACACTGTACCTCAAACTATTGGGACAACAGGGATATATGTGTGTGAAACAACCAAAAGAAAATACAGGATATATCCTCATTAATCCTGCTTTATGAAAGATTCCTAGGAGCCACAAATTAATGGAAATGGAACAACACTTGAGAAGTAGTATTAATGGCACCTGTACCCATGGCTTCTGCTTCCATGGATCCAGCTCCTATGGATCCTCTTCCAAAACCCCCTTCTCTCATTGCTCCTGTTCCTAAGCTCCTGATATCATCCCTCTTAGTCCGACCCATGACTCTTGCTCCCATGTCTTCTAGTCCAACACAGGACTCTTGCTCCCATAACTCCTAGTCCCATACATGGCTCTTGCTCCCATGACTCCTATTCCCATACATGGTTCTTTCTCCCATGCCTCCTGCTCCTTGCTTCCACTATTTCTGTCCCCATGATCCCTGAACTCATGGCTCCTGCCTCATGCCTTCTACAACTATGCTCCCTGTACCCAAACCTTCTGACCCTATGCTGGATGCTTCTGTGTTCCTGCACCCGTGTCTCCTATTCTTGTGTCTTCTATTATTATAAAAAGTACCTCATATTTAGAATTACTTCAGAGTTTATAAAGTCCTTTGTAAGTCTCATTTCACTGAATGTCCATAACTTGCCGGCAAGGTAGGTTCTATTTTCATGTTCATTTCACACGTTGGCAAATGGATGAGGAGAAAGGCAAAGGAACTTTTTCAGACTCACAGAGATAAGAAGTGAAAAGAAGCGAGCCCAAGTCTTTCTGATTCTCTGTTAACTAACTGTACCATACTGAACACTAATAACTTGACCACTTAGTTTTCTCATCTATGAAATGAGAAAATTAAAAAAAAAAACAGTTTATCAATGGACATTTACTAAGCACTGTAGGTACTCAGGTGGGTCAGGTGCTGTTCTATGTACTTGGATAAAAAGACCAAAATGAAAATAAAGTCCTTGCCCTCAGGATCTCACATTCTAACTTCTGAGATACACATGGGTGAATAGATGCCATAAAAATGAATGACATATGTTAGAGAGACTACTAGTAGGTGATAGCTTCAACCAAAGTTTCTTCAGCTCAGTTTTGGACCAAACCAGGGACAATATTGAATAGAGGTGAGGAGTGAGTGCATTTCCAGGCATGAGGGTGGGAAGGGGATAAAGCAGAGAGAGAAGCTGCTCAGAAGATGGTCAAGTGAGCATCATATGTGAGGAGCTGCAAGTAGAGCAGTGTGACTGATCTTAAGGGAAGAAATACGTAAGACTGGAGGGTGACAAGGGACCATGTAATGATAGAAGTCAAATGCCAAACAGAATGATTTGTATTTGATTTGGGGGATCAGGAATAGCTAAATAGGTGGGAGTAGCATAGCCTCCAACTTTTCAATTCTAAGTCATTTAAGTCCGAACTTCATACTTTTATGTCCAAAAATAGTGCTGACATGTGTGACATTCTATTCAATTGATTTGGAATTAGAGAATATTTGACTGATTCTTTCTAATATCCCTTCCTAGACACAATCCAGAAATTCCTCTGGAGAGTGTGTGGAACATCTCATTTTTGTGTCTACCTCTATGACTTCCATCTACTTCAGCCCTTCAAACTCATGCCCTATCTCTTCATCCTTGATTTTCTCTCTGTCACCCCTCCCAAGTTAATTTCCAGCCTATCAGTCCCATTAGTTCTTCCATGGGAAGTTTACATTAGCACAGCTCCATCTGCTGGAAATGACTATGAGTACGGAGTCAGTAAGAATATGGAACAATTTTTTTAAAATCCCTTTAGACTCTGAGAAAGAGAGAAACTAGAAACGATAATGTAATCTAGGATCTCTGATAAATTCATAGATCAGAATCCATTGAAGTCTGAATACAATCATGCCATTCCAGTTGAATTGGCAATACTAAATAGGAAGTAAATACTTTATCCTTCCCTTTCTTTGGAACTCTTATCCAAAGTTCCCAGAATATGATGGTTCATGAGATGATAATCCTGTGATTTCAGCAGTTACTCAAAATTCCTCTGTTTCTGAGTTATAATTCACCACTTCATTCATTCATTCATTTTACCTTCTGTGTTCTAGGAGATGTGCAGAATGAGGTACGGACAGATCTTCAAAGAGGTTTTGATCCCAAAGAGGTGCATATTAAAGAGTCTAAAATTTGCCTTAAAGTCAAAGAGGAAGATAAAGGAGTGAATCTATCAATCTGTGGGAGTGTTTGAGTTTATAGTTATTCTGAAACATGAGTCAACAGCAGGTATGACTTATACAACTATGATAATGTTGACCTTTTCGTTCAAGCCAGGTGTTAGAAAGAGTTATATCAATAATAAAGTCTTGAGGGAGACAGATTGAGTCATATAAATGATCAACTCTCCAATATGTCCCATATTTTCCATCCTGATCTTTTTCTCACTTTTGGCAAGACTGTTCATCATCAGTCAGTTTATTGATTTTGTCTTAACTTCTTAATTCTTAAAAAGCTGAAGAAATTGTGTTGGAAGCATGTTGACCTTTTATCTGAATCAGGTTCTACCTCTGTTATTCATCAACCAAAGAGTTTTCCCTTTCCCTCAGCATCTATCTGCCCCAAAAGGAAATTCAGTAAGTAAAATCAATTTGCAAAATCCAGGACATATTTATCTTAGGTCTGCAAGGTTGGCAGCTCATGAAATCCTCAGAGATTGAAGTACAGGTGGTATGCTCATTGCACAGGGAGACTGGCTTAAAGTCTTTGGCTATGTTGACAATAAATGGAGTCAGAATACTTAAGAAGGTGATCCACTGTTGATGGAAATGATTGTTCTACCCATCTCGTATGCCACATGTGAGAAGAAAAGCACAATGGGAACTGCAAGTGCTAGAGAAATAATGAGCCATGATTATTAATCTTTCTTTAAATCCATCTTCAAAATAGAGGAAGTGCAATCAATAGAGAGAAAAAGCTCCTTAGGAACCCATAGGATCAGAATAAAAGATAAAAAATCATCAGAGATTGCAAAGTACAGATGCCTTATTTTAAAAACATTATTATTTTTTAAAATCCTGGGTCCCAATGCACTACTCAAAGTCATATATTTAGTTGAAGCATGATTTGAACCCAAGTCTTCTGAGACTTGAGGAGCTAGTGCTTGTCCTAATATACCACATCAGATAAGACCTTTGTGATATTGTTCTATGATAGTTGATGGATTTTCCCCTGTATATATCTTCTTTTGCATTTTTTTCATAATTTCTTTTTAAATTTTATTTTCAAGAGATAGAATATAAAAAATTCACATCATAGTACAATAAAAAGATGATTATACATGAAGATGGAAATTTACTATGCACAACTTGCTTTTCCTTTCAAATATACATTATCATGTAAATTTTGTTTTTTTCCCTGACCTAGAGATGACTACCATTAGACAAAGAGTGTGTGTGTGTGTGTGTGTGTGTGTGTGTGTGTGTGTGTGTGAGAGAGAGAGAGAGAGAGAAATAATACTTCTATTTGTTAGTTCTTCCCCTTGATGCAGATATACTTAATTTAGCTTTTTATAACAGACAAAGTACCTTATCTGCTCAGTCATTCTTTAAAGAATGCTGTTACTATAAACAATGAACTCTTCATTCTATTCATTTCACCCTTCATTATTTCATACATGTCTTGCCAAGGTTTTCTGAAATCATTGAGCATTTGTATAGTACATTTCTTCTTAAAATTCTTTTAGACATTTGGGATGAAGTGCTTTGCCTGGGGTCATACAGCTAGAAAGGGTTAAATGTCTGACTGGATTTGAATTCAAGTCCTCCTGGCTCCAAGACTGGTGCTTTATTCACTCGACCTCCCAGCTGCTCCTTATAACACATTTCTTTTGTCACCATCACAAATCATATATCACCACTTGTTCAACCATTTTCCAATTGATGGGCATCACTGAATTTCTAATTCTTTGCCACTGCAAAGGGAGCTGCTATAAACATTTTAATGTTTTCTTTTTCCAAAGACGTGCAAAAATAATTTTCAAAATTCACTTTTGCAAAACCTTGTGTTCCAAATTATTCTCCCTCCCTTTCCCTTCCCAAGGAAGCAAATCATGCTGTAAACATTTTAAAAATCTAGATTCTTTTCTTTTTCCCCTAATCATTTTGGAAATAGATCAAGTAGAAATAGACTCAAAGAGCATAGGTATAGTTAAATATATTTTGGGCATAATTCCAGATTCCTCTCCCAAATGGTTATATTGTTTTATGGTTCCATCAAAAATGAATTGATGTCTCAATTTTTCTACTTCTTATCCAACATTTTTCACTTTTCCTCTCTTTCATTTTAGCTTATCTGGTGGATATAAAATCACAACACAAGATTATTTTGATGGTTCTCTAATCAATAATGATTTAGAATATTTTAAATGGCTATAAATTATTTTGATTTCTTCACTGGAAAACTACCTGTTTGTATCATTTGTGCATTTATTAATTGAGGAATGACTCATATTTTTATAGTTTTGATAAAATTCTTTAAATATTTTAGATATAAGATCTGTATCTGATAAATTTTCTTTCTGTAAGTCACTTCTTCCTATATACACGTGAGGTTGCTCAGATCAGTTTTGTTTCTCCATATTCAGAGGCTAGGATTTCGGCTCCCAGTTTCCATGGATACATCCCCAACCAGCTCGTTACTCATTAAATGGTGGTAGTTTGTTGAGAGTTACTGTGTCTGATAAAATTCTGTAACTAGCCCAGTAATTCAAGTCTTACAATGACTGAGATTTATTCCCAGTTGGCACACAGAAAGTTCTTGCTCACTTGTGAATTCATCTTTTTCCTATAAGAATTTCAGCATCAATGGATAAATTTTTTAGAACTGGGCTTCCTTCTGCATCTCTAGGAAATATTGGAGAAAATTTTTTTTTATGCAAAAAGACCACTATTAGTCTTCTTATTTTTCCAGATGGGGGAAGCAGAAATGATTTGAAGTGTAAAAACAGCTAGTAAGATTGGGAGCTGAATACTGAACCACGGTATTCTGACTCCTAGACTGAGACTTATTGTATGATATTATTTGGCACTTATTGATGAAACAAATGCCTTCAACATCACTACAACAGTAGAACTGGAAATTGAGAGGGTGGGTCATAGGATTTTTAGGACCTGAAAGGGCCACTTTCAAGGCACTGTCCCTCATTTTAGGTGCTTTCTGAGTAATTCTAGGATACTATAGGAGCCCTCAACAGTCACAGTTTAGTCCTACCGTTGTTTAAAATATAACCCCGGACACCATGTCAGACACAAGGCCGATAGGAGTCTAATGAGGAACATGTACTAAGGCCAGAAAGAGCTCAATAAATTCCTCTTTTTCAGTGATACAGACTAGATTTTTTTCATGTTTAATGTTTAATGATTACAGTCTCAAGGGGTCATTTACTATGTTAGCTTATTAACACAGATGGTACAAATGAACTGCTTGGCTGCCTTTCAATCAGCCCCATGGGAGCAAATGTTCCTAGTCAATGATTCTGGTTCAGTCTAGACCCATTCTGCCAGAAGCCCATCTCCTTCTACCATCTCTAGGAGGCCGTTTAGAATAACATCCAGTTAACGTTTTAAACCTTCATTGAGAATGGCTCACTATTAGCCAACAAAAAAACTTGGCTTACCACCAGTCAGGAATTTGGAGATGAAGGGAAGCAGGTGCAGAGAAGGGCCTGGACCTTTGGGAGCTTTCCATTGTCTGCAATTCTGTATTGCTGTGGGGGAAAGAGACTTGGGTTAAGAGTCAGAGAACTGAAGATAGCAGGCAAGAACCTTGTCAAGGTGGGCTTTGAATAGAAAAATCTTAACAAATGCTTGTTGAATTGGACTAGAGAGGGGCCAATGCACTGCTTTCCACCAGGAGCTGCATTTGACAGGCAGTCTGGAGAAGCCTATCAATTCCTTCTCAGAATAAGCATTTAAAATTTTAATATATAATGTATACATTACATATTACATACATTACACACAAAATACATAGGGTTACAAAGAAAATCAAACCCATAGATATGTAAGTACACATACATATATATATATATATATATATATATATATATATGTTTACATGAGCAGAGAAATACAGAGAAATGCCCACATATACACCCACACATCCATATTCCTATATATATATATAAATACATATATATTATATATATATACACATATATATGCGTGTGTATATATATATATGTGTGTATATATATATGTGTGTGTGTGTCTATGTATATATATATATATATATACATATATATATAGACACACACACACACACATATATATATATAGACACACACACACTATATATATATATATATATATATATATGTGTGTGTGTGTATAGGTGCCTATGCACTTAAGGTTAAACTTACAAACCCTTCCCTCTGCTTATTGTGCCTTGGAGAGTTTGTTTCCCATGTGCAAAGCATTTTCCTGAGTATTGTCTTCCAGATGAGTTTGAGACAAAATGAGATGCAAAATGAAGATGCCCGAGGTGATCGCTGGTTCAATATTAGTTTTCCTTTGAATTCCTTCCTTCCCATTCATAAACCTTTCTTACTGGAGGTAGCTTCCCAAATGGATTGTTTCATGTACACTTGATATTTCTGGAGGCACACTTCTGACTTGGTCCCCCATCAGACAAATTGATGACTGTGTACTTCCTTCCTACTTTCTGGCTCACAAAAATATATAATCAGTATCTCTTTTGGTTTTAACAATTATGAGAAATAAATCTCAGTTATGGTTATCATCATTTTATAGATGGGGAAACTGAGGCTAAGTACTTTTTCCATACTTATATAAGTCTTTATCAACAGGGCAGAGCCAGGCCCCACTGTGAATATCAGGCAGAGTTATAAGAGAAGGTATTTCTGTCTGGGGCATTTTACCCTGAATTCATTGCTCCATCAATTCCAATATATGAACAATCATAGACTTCTCTTCCACCATGACTGGGATGTTGGTAAATAGAGAGGGAAAAAAAGACAGCAAGAAAGGATTGGTCCCCATAAGGAACTTAGCATTAAGAACTGAAAACAAAATATATGCCCAGATTGGTTTTTAAAATGATGCTTTTAAAAGGGGGTTCATTAAACATACCAAGTAGAGTTCAAAGCTGGTATATAACTAGGAGGAGGCACAGAGGATGGTCTAAGTCACTCAGTCATATGGTCATCCATATTTTATTGAAAATCAATTCTGTTTCATGTACTAGGTGCTAAGGAACTCAATAGAAAAATACAACAGGCTCTACCCTCATGGAACGTACAGGCTATCGGAGGGAAACAAGAGGGCCATGAAAAGGTCAAAACAGACTCAAAATGATTCTCACAGACTAAGGTACTAGTTAGCAACTGGATCACCTGAAGAAGTTTTCTTGGGAAGTAATATTTAAGCTGAACTTTGAAGAAGTCAGAATTTCCCAGAAAATTATAGAGATGAAAAGTTTTCATTGTATATTGATAGATGGTGATACATTCTCCACCATCTTTAAGTTTAAGACAATGATCTGTGATTTTCTTTGTTCCCTACTTAAAGCAACCCCAGAAATTACTCAGAAAGGAAATTGTGCCATGAGTTTTTGTAATTGTTTGTTTGTTTTTCTGAATTGATTTGGCACTTTTGTCCACTTTATCTTCTGAAGCATCATTGGCAGGTCCTCACGTGGCCCTTCGATCATGGAGGTGCTAGATGTCAATGAGTTTAGTCCAAGTTTGCTCCTATTGATCCCTGCAGCATTTTGAGCAGATCTTTATAGCTTTATTCACAAACACATCTCAAAGAGATTAGGCTTAGCTCAAGATAACATCAGGCTCTCTTTAAGCCTCTTCCATAAATGTTTAAGCAAAACAAAATTTATTTTATTTTTCAAAACATTTTTGCGATAATTGAACATTTATTTTTCCTCCCATTCTTTTCTTTGAGAGAATTAGAGGGAATTAGAAGGGAAAAAAGAAATAGAAATAACTTTGTATCATATAAGTATATTCAATGCCAAACAATGTCACAAGTTGGGCAAGTCTACAAATGTGTTTCTCATTCTTCCTCTCTGTCCACCAATTTAGGGAAGAAATGAAGTTTTGATTCTTCACCAGCAGTTCTCTGGAGTCTTTCTGAACCAGACAGTTCAAGTCTTCCAGAGTTGGCTATTTGTATATTATGATGGAAAATGTTCTCCTGATTCTACTCACCCCACTTCATCACTTCACACAAACATTCCCAGATATTTCTGAAACTATCATTTCCATCATTTCTTAACAAAATAACAACTTATCAATCCACACGCCTTATTTTGTTTTCAGCCATTCTACATTGCCCATCTTTCATTTCCCATTGAGTCTCCTAAAATGTAGTTTCCTTTGAGTCTCAGATCAGGATGCTACATTTTCTTCAAAAATGGAATCTTAAGATTTAAGACTTGGATCAAGACAATGATCAACCACCATTCTAAAAGGCTTACAATGAAACATACTACCCACCTCTCAGCAGAGAAGCAGACTGAAGCCTCGTTGAGCAATAATAGCTTGAATTGATATAAAGCTTTAATTTTTACAAAGTGCTTTGCAAATATCTCATTTCATCTTCATAATATCTGTGAGAGGCAGATACTCTTACGATTACCCTTTTATGAATCTAGACATTATTCAAGAAAGTTTAAGTGATTCATTTAGATCAGAGAGTTAGCAAGTGTCTGAACCAGAGTACAAATCCTCTCATCTCCAAGTCCGGGGCTTAATTCACTGAGATTCCAGGCTGCCTCTCCAGGCCAATTCAATGGATTTGTTTTGCTTGACTGGAGAGAGAGGTACAAGAGAAGATATACTTCCATTAATTTAAAAAAAAAATCAATTAAAAAAGGCAGTCCACAATGGAATTGCCTCTTATCTTAATGGATGGGATACAGATTGAGAAATCCTACTGTCATTCAGTTTTCTTCCAATGGTGCTGAAGGAGAGTTTTCCTCAATTTTCATCAAACTCTATGGTTTATGAAGTAATTTATTCCCATTGTTGCATTTCAACCTCATAAAGAAACAATGGATAGGTAGGAAAGATCTGGTTCTTATTTCAGAGTTGGACAAACTGAAACCCAGCTCCACTCATTGGAATAAGCAATCATCTATAAAAAGCAGATAAGTAAAGCCCAATTCAAGTAGGTGCCTTGTTGTTGTTGTTCAGTAATTTCAGATGTACATAACTCTTTGAGAGTCTACTTGGGGTTTTACTGGCTGAGATACCAGAGTAATTTGCCATTCTTTCTTCAGCTCTTTTGACAGATGAGGAAACTGAGTCAAATAGGATGAAGTGGCTTGCCTAGGGTCACACAGATAGCAAGTTTCTGAGGCCAGATTTGAACTCAGATTTGTTGACGCCAGGTCCAGTTCTTTAAGCCATCCAATTGGCACATCATTAATGGTGGTTTTTAACTTGAAGAAAATAAAATAAGTCAACAAGGACACATAGGACCTGGAAAGAGGTAGTGATGATAGGAAGGGCAGTCATTCTGCACAAGTGAGAGAGGAAAATTCCTGCCTTCCAGGAGCCTAGCAAAGAACCTGGGCAGACTGTGGAAACGCTGAGGACTTTCAATCAATCTGAAAAGGTGACAACCTACAATGAAGCAATCACACCTCCATCTGTCCACTGAAGCAAGGGATGGGGCAGACAAGACACAGGAGCAAAGCATCTAACACTCTTGCTCCATCCCCACTCCCCCTCTCCATCCCTGTGCCTGGAGGGACCTCGGAGGGATGAAATAAGATGACATCTGTAAGGCTCTGAAGAGCCTCCTAAGAAATGCAAAGCGAATTCGAGGTATCATTAAATAATTCGAATTTCAGGAATTAGAGACCTGCCACCTGCCCATGGGTGCTCAGGAGGAGAGCCAGATGGGAGAGTCTGAAGCAGTTTCAGGAATCTGGGAAGCATTAGCGCTTTGGGCCTCCTGCTCGTAAATGAGATGTGAGTAGCTCCTTCAGAGCCAAGGTCACAGCACCCTTGGGAGACAAGAAAGCAGCAGCGATTTCCTGATAAGGCGAGCAGGGGACTTTGGCAGCAGGAGGGCTTGTTTTCTTAGCTCTGATCCTAAGGAGAGGAGTGTGCTGAACCCTGCACAGAGCGTTCCTGGGGAACAATGTCAGCCACACGCCAAGCAGGAGGCTGGCTGTATTCCAGCCACTCAAGGCAGCCCACACTCAGAGGCAGCAAGGACGTGCACCAGCCGGAGCCAGGTTAGCACAGCCTTCCAGGTGAGGGCCAAAGCAGCCATTTGTCATTATTAACATTCTGGACCATTCTTCTTCTGCTGGCCTTCATGGCGATGCAGCATTGCAATCATCTGACAGGAAATTGCAGGGAGCCAAGGGAAAACCTGAATGCTGGAGCCAAAGAGAGGCCTGAAGGTCTGAACCTGGGAAACCTGAAGCCAATTTTCTGGACTGCACTTGTAGAAGCCCTGCTCAACACCAAAGAGATGCTGTACTCAAAACCCTAGAAGCTTCCTCCATAATGTGCATTATCAATGCTTTTTACCTTCTTAGAGAGCTCAGTAGCTTTTTAGTGCAATCTATACTTGGGAAAGGATCACTTAGGGAGCTCATAGCCAGGAGGTCTGGGTTTGAATCTCATTTCTTAATACTCTTTGTTCATAAACAAATCATTTCATTTCACTGAACCTCATTTTATTCAAGTAAAAAAAAAATGGGCACAATAATGCCCATTGTTACCATGTCACTGAGTTGTTGTGAGGTTTAATGGAAGTAATGTAAGGAAATTGCTTTGCCAAATGTCAAGTGTCTTTCATATGTCAATCATTGGCTGACATGAATTGGCTCATAATATACTTAAAGATTTTCAAGTCAAACAAAGTAGTCCTGCTAAAATAGCACAGTGTTCCCAAGGAGAGCCCAATTTGGTAGGAAGCCCTTCCTTACATAAAGACTTGTATATTTTTTATTTTTTTTCCCTTTGAAATGTCCAACCCTTGTTTAAAATTTTGAATTCTGGGTCCAAATTTGTCAGGTCTAATCTTGTCACAGTCTGATGCTTTAGGAAGAATACTAGACATTATTCTGTCAGGCCTTACCTCTTTTCACCTGAATAGGTTCAGTTCCTTCAACTGATCTTCATAAGGGGAGAACTTGGGATCCTTCTTCAATCTGGGGCACTTCTTCTCAGTGCTGTCTGGATTTCCAGAGTCCTTTTGCAAGTGATGCTCAGAATGGAAAACAACCCTCCAGATGTGGTCTTCAGAGGACAGAACACAATGAGAGGTATATTCCTGAAGAGCTTCCCCAGGCTCCCATAGTCACTGGCCAAGATCATATGAATTTCCTTGGCTGCCACAGCATCAAGAGCTTCTAATCTTCAACAGACAAACAACTATCTAGTTATTGCTCTGCCAACTTGCCCCTATGAAACAGATTGTTAAGCTGTGAAGAATTTCCATCAGTCCTGGTGAAATTTTATCTTTTTTGTTTACTATTCATTCATCCATCCATCCATCAATCCATGCATCTCTCTCTCTCTCTCTCTATACATACATACATATATACATATATATATATATACATATATATATATATATATATATATATACATTTATACTTTCAAAGCCCAAACAATAAAGAAAACAAATATTTAATTTTTTACTAAAAATGTTGAGTGCCATATTTTCTTCCTCCCAGAATCTGACTCCCTTTCCTAAGATACTAAGCAATCAATTACAAGTTATATATATATATATATGTAAGTATATAAAGCATTTTGTACAAAAACTCAAATAAAAGAAAATAAAAATGAAAGAAAAGTGAAATATAGCATGTTTCACTTTATATTCAATCACTAAAAGTTCTTGTGCTGGAGGTGATTAATATCATTAGTTTTTTGGGACTATCTTGGATCATTGTATTGCTGAGAACAGCTGTCATTCACAAGCCTATATCAATTCTCCTGGTTCTACTTACTTAACATCAGTGTATTAAAGTTTTTTTTCTGAAATCATTTTATTTGTCATTTCTTAGAGCACAATAATAATCCATTACAATCATTAATCACAGTTTGTTTATCCATTCTCCAATGGATGAACATCCCTTTCAGTTCTAATCATAACTATCACAAAAAGAGCTGATATTCTGTATTGCTACATCAAAGGATATGCACAGTTTTATAGCCCTTTTGAAATAGTTCCAAATTGTTATCCAGAGCATTTGGATCAATTCACAATTCCACCAACAATGCACTGGTATCCTAGTTTTCCCATATCCCCTTCCAATAGGAATTTTTTTTTGTCTTTTTCATCATATGAACCACTATGATAGGTGTGAGGTACCTCAGAGTTGTTTTAATTTGTATTTCGCTAGTCAAAAATGATTTATAAAATTTTGCATATGACTATAGATAGCTTTTGTGTCCTTATGTGAAAATTGCCTGATCCTTTGACCATGTATTAATTGAGGAATAATTAGTATTTTTGTTTTATAAATTTGACTCAACTCTACATATTTGAGAAATAAGACCTTTGTCAGAAATATTTCTTGCAAATTCTCCAAACCCTTCTCCCCATTTTATTTTTTTTTTAATTTTGGTTGCATTCATTTTGTTTATGTAAAACTTCAAAATTATCTATTTTAATTTTATAATGTTTTCTATATCATCTTTGGATTTTAATTTTTTTCTTATATACAAATCTGAGAGATAAACTATGATAGGATCTTTTAATTTGCTTAGGTTAATACCTTTTTATATACAAATCATGTACCCATTTTAAATTTATCTTGTATACTATGTGAGATATTGTTCCATACTTAGTTTTTGTTCCAAAATCTTGGATCTTCAGGTTCATTAAATACTAGATTATTGTGGTGATTTACTATAATGTGACAATATATTCCATTGATCCACTCTTTTACATTCCCCTTAGTTTTGAGTGATAATTCCATTGGATATTTTATTCACCATAATATAGTAGATATTTAAAACTGGAGTTAGAAAAACATGAGTTCAAATCTCACATTTGGTACTTATCTGTGTAACAATTTGCAAGCTATTTAATATTTCTAAGCTTTAATTTCTTAAACTAAAGAGGATAATTTAACTGGATCTCTTTGGAGGTCCCTTTAAGCTTTAAATATCTGATCATCCCATGCTGAAAGGGAATTTTCCTTGGCAAAGTAAACAGAAGCACGTCAACCATATCAACAATATTGCCTTCTCTCTTAGTGATTAACATTGCCCTACTATCATAAACAACAATTGTCTTCTTTTTTTAAACATTTTCCTCCATGTAGTTAATTCAAAAAAGCCCTTTTTCCCATCTTTATTTTTCCTTTCCAGCCCCATGTGTTCCTGAGTTTTACACACCTCATACAATTTTGAGAGATCTACACAATGCTATTATATCTTTGTATTACCTGCCCTTGCATTCATCTTCTCTACATAGCTTTTAAAGGCTAAAATGGCTTATAAGGTATGCTTATCAACAGTTTCCTTTGACAACTCCCTGTTCTGCTATTGCTCTTCTTTATTAATGTTCTATAGACTACTGTATGTTAGATAAAACAACTGCCTCTGGTAGTTGAATAAAAGTATCAGCAGTTAATCTCATCCTTTATAGGCTCATTGAGTTATCCTGGGTACAACTGCAATGACAGACAGGTTGATATGTATCTCACTATTTTCCTACATAATTTGGATTTCTTTTACTCTCTATATTTTGAAATCCCTTTTTTCCATGCATCTTGCAGAGTATGACTATTCAGTATGACAGCATCTATTTAAACTCATATTCGTACCATTTTCATGGATCAATGTTATGTCTGGGAGATTGAGAGCAACAATTGAGCTGGAGCTAATGGTCTGTTTCCAGGAAAGTTTATTGGTTTAGTTCTCCAGGCTACTTAGAGGGCTGTATTTGTAATATTGGGAATTTGCTTTTTGTCTGTCCATGAAAACAGTAAACTACTGGTGAATGATACCAGCCACTGGTTTTGCTAGGTATTCAGTATCTGCTCTTTTATTTTTTTTTTTAATACATGATCAGTTTCTACAATTTTAAAGCTGCTTTAACTTTGAAGACAAAAACTCTTAAAGATAACCTCTTTTTAAATTTCTTCCAGTGATGAACTGGTCCTTAATTATTTTTATAAATCCTTCAGTTTTCACAAATAAATACACATAGCTGCACATTAAAAATAACCTTTTTAGTTGATTAAATTTATGCAGATGCTACTCTTTGAGAACCTTTTGTTCTGTTCATGGATCTTAATTATTGTACAGCTTCAATCCAGACATAAATACTTTTAGTTACATTAAATGAACCCAATGTCATGTATCTGTTATTAACTTTAAATAAAGCTTTGTGATGTCTGCTTGCTCTAGATCATTTCTGTGCATTTTTGTATTAGTTATTATTGCCTTAAGAAGATCTATCAATCCTTTTCCTTTGGGGGAGGAAGTATTAATCTTTCTCTAGTTGCCTTAGAATGAGAAACTTTGTTTTAGTAACTTTGTACTGCTTTGTTTTTGTTCGGTTATGCCCGGCCTGTCTAAGTCTTCCTGACTCCATTTGGGATTTTCTCAGTAAAGATATTAAAGTGGTTGGCCATTCCTTCTCCATCTCATTTTATATATGAGGATTATACGACCTGGCCAGGGTCACACAGACAGTGTCGGAGGCCACATTTCACTCAGGAAGATGAATCTTTCAGACTCCTGGCCTGACACTCTATCCTCTGCACCATCTAACTGCTTTGAGGGAAAATCTATTCCCTAAATGTTAAGGCCCGTTTAAAAATTTCAAAAGTGTGTATTAATTTTTATATTTCATAGATGTTAATTGCTTTAAATATGTTCTTTCCATTCACATTCAGCTTTGATTTTAGAATTACAATGTCTCTTTACATGTTCATTAAAAGCTTTCTCTTTGATTTCTTTATGCTCCATATGTCTTGCCTGGAGGAAAACAAAATATTTGATTTCCTTCAAAATTGAATTCCTATGACTTTCAGATTCAAATTCAAAAACTTAAGTCTCTTTTTTTGTCACATGTTAAGAATTTTACAGTCGTGAAGTGCAAATGCCATTTGGATATGGCTCTTATAATTCTTATTTCAGAAGTCTTAAATCTTGTCATGTGAGGGTTGGAGGGAACATCAGGAGCCATTGAGTAGAACTCCTACTGTGTCACAGCCAACAAATAATCAACCTGCCTCCATTTGGAATTAAAATTTTGTCTGAAGCTCTAAAAGGTTAAACATCTTATCTTCCTCAGGTTTCCATAGCTAGCATTTGTTGGAGTTAGGACATATAAAGTGAATATATATAAAATATATGCAAAGAAGTTAAATATAAGGTTTGAGAGAGAAGGCACTAGCAGTTGAAATGATTGTGAACCATTTCCATTACTTCTGTCAAACTGCCTTTACTGAACTGAATCTCAATATTTACCTAGAGTCCGACTATTTATTCCCCTGTAGGATTTCCTTCTGCAGTGATTCTTCAAACTTGTCTATACCGACTTCTTCCTGGGAGGGGTAGAGATGTGATCATGCTCAAAATGTTCATGGTATCAAAGTAAGATTTGAATTTCATTTCACTTTGCTTTGAATGGAACAACAATGACAAAAAAAAAAAAATAATGGTCCCAAACTATAAGATCTTGTAGCTAAAATTCTGTCCATCTGCTACCAAGCCCAAAGTCAAATCTATCTCTTTGGGCCAAAATTAGTTTGTGAAATTTGCTGCTAAAAATTGGAAAAATGAAGCTGTGTATTGTACTTTGAGTCTATGACATCAGTCGTATGGGATCGGGAGTAGTTAGGGATTTCAGAGATTATCACAGAATGTCAGAGCTAGAATCGAAATTGATGTTGTACTTGATCAAACTCTACTTGCCCAAAGATCTCATCCAGCCTCCACCTGGAGATCACCAAAGAGGAAGAGGGAAGATGTTGCCCCTACCCCATCTCAGGCCAAATGCACATGTTCAGATGGTGTCTAGATCTCTCACTGCACCTTTTGCTAACTGAGTCCCAGAATCAGATTTCATCCTATTATCTGTCCCTTCAGCTAATTTCTGGGAACAAACAACCTCAGGAAGATGAGACTCTTTGGTGGTTCCACTCTGAGAGACTTCTCATCAAATCTTCTCAGGGAAACCAGCAAAATCCCTGAATCCCCCAAGCAAGGGTCAAAAAAATACTTTCTTTTCTTAAATGCATCAGATGGAGACTGCCTCAAACTCTGCTGCCATCTGCTGTCCAAAGAGTAAAGTGAACCCCTTGGGTGGCTCACTTCCTTGTTTAGTGTGTGTACCTTGGGGCACCTGTGAGTCAGACAATAATCATTTATAATGTTTCCTTTGTGCCTAAAACTGTGCTAAAGGCTGGGGATCAAAGTGAAGGCAGACAAACCCACAAGCAATCACAAATACCCCCAGGACCATCACTACAAAGACAGAGCAGCCCCTGATCTCCAGGAGTTTATGGTCCATTGGAAAAAAAATCATCAAAAACAACTATTTACCTACAAGACACATGCAGGGAAAACACGAGGTAATCCGAGATGGAAGGCAGTGCATCTGTAGTGTGTGGACACTGCAAACATATTCAAGTCCAACAAGTTCCCTCAGATGTCTTCCTCACTGGGTAGCTATTCTGGGCATCTGGCTCAGGAAGAAGTCCAGAGGGACTGACACTGTACTTACCAGTGCCAATGGCTACATAGATATGGAAAGGACTGGGACAGTTCCTAAGGGAAGTCCCTTCTACTGGATAGTTCCTAGGGGAAGTTCCTTCCAAGGCTGGCTCCATTTGGTGGCCAAATAGCAGAAATACAGAATTTCTAGGGAAAAAAACAAAACAAAACAAAACAAAAGCAAAACTTAAAAATCATCTTATTCAAGCTTCTTATTTTCCAGTAATGAAATTGAGTCCCCGAGGAAGTGAAGTAATTTTGCCAATGCCATAGAAGTAACATACACAATAATTGGGGAAAAAAACCATCTGACCATCAGTCCTCTTGCTCTCTTTCCCATGATCTTTTTCTAGAGGGCATAATAAGTGCCAAAGGAGGAAGCTTTGGGAGTGCTGGTGATGGCAGGAAAGTAAATTGAAAGGTATTTATGGAGCTTGGGTGTTTGGGTACAGAGGGAAAATCCCACTTAGGAGTTCAACAGCAAATATATTTTGCATGTGACAATACATTTTTGTGGCAATGAAGCAATTGTTCATCTCTTTTCATATCTGTTTGAGTCAGACAAAAGTTGAACCTGTGATCTCCAAGGCTTGGGGAGCTCCAAATAAGGAAAATTCTCCCCCAGTGCAATCCAAGAGGTCTTCTGCTTGGGATGCTGAAGAATCAAATTCAGTGCTCAGTATCCCATGGTCAGTTCATATCAGAGGAGGACTTGAACTTAGGTTTTCCTGCATTTCATCTCTCCCTCTATTATACCACTAAATATCATTGCTATCATTTGGGGAGCTATTCTTATAAGTATCATCTATTATTACAAATATTTCTGGTAACACACTAATTATAGATAGTGTTAATACGATGTATTTAATAATTATGAAGTTCTGATATATATTAAATAATAATTTAATAATGATGGTGAGCAGCCTGATGGGGCAGAATATAGCATGCAAGACCTGGAGTCAGGAAAATGAGTTCATATCTGTCCAAAGATAATCACCAGGTTTCTATATTTATTGTGTTTTGGGAGACTGTCAGGAATTTTGGTTATAGGATGATAGCTCTACGGCTCAAGAGTCACCTTGGCTCATCCTTTTGGGAAAAAAAAGAAGAATGAAAGGTTCAGATTGCGTTAAAAAGGATAATATTGCTAACTGACATTTCTATAAATCTTATAGACTTATATATAAGTCTATTATATATATTATATATAAGTATATTATATATAAGTCTATAAGTCTTATAGAAAACTTTTTTACATATGCAGTCCATATAAGCTCTGAGGTTTCTTAATCCATATCTTTGGACCACAAAGGAGTTCCACATTCTATTTCAAGGCTATGTCAACCCTTCAAGGTTGCATAGATACCACTGAGAAGTGAGAAATAATTTGACATAGTCTTTAGCTTGAGCCCCCACTTCTATGCTTCCATATAGAAAGGGGAAGCCAAGATGGAAAGTGAATGAAATTACCAAGGATCTTGGGAAGAATTAGCTGCTGCTCAGCTATTCCTCAATCCACAACATGGAAAGTCCACTCTCATTACTGGAGACACAATTCTTTGGCGATATCTAGTCTTCTCTTTCTCTTCCTCTTCTTCCTCCTCCGTCTCCTCCTCTTCTTTCTTCTTCATACATTATTTAATGCTTGTAGCCTGTGCATACCATCCTCATGCTTCTCCATTAGCTTCTCTGTGATATTCATTTTAGGTACAAGGTATTACAATGGACAGGGTGAAGCATTAGGAAAAGCAACATGTCTTAGACACTTATTGTCTGTGTGACTCTGGACAAGTGTTCTCACCTCCAGCAGTCTTAATTCTCTTATGTGTAAAATAAGGCCAGTAATAGCACCTACCTCATGGGGCTGTCATAGAGATCAAAGGAAGTAGTATAGGCTAAATGCATTACAAGCCTCCCAGGTCCATAAAGTGCTATCTATTAATAATAATTAACTCTTAATTATTTAGATATTATAACATGACAACAGCCCCGGTAGAATTTTGACAATTGCACGACACAGTGAAGCGTGATAGACCTAGAATCAGGAAGACGAGAGAACTAGTGGTGAGATTTTGAACAAGTCGCTTTAACTCTGACTTATTTAGTTTCCTTGTCTGAAAGCTGGGGGTAATAATAGCACCTATCTCTAGGAGTCATTGGGAAAATAAAATTAATATTATTTTGAAAGTATTCTGCAAACAATAAACCTATTATTACAGAGCTTTATTATTATAGAGAAATGTTGGCTGTCAGTGAAAGAACTATGCAGCTCTCCAAGTGTCATACAACATTAGGATCTAATTTCAGACCCAAACCATTTGCACTGTGCATCCACAGCTTATATAATGATAGAGAAGCTCTGTGATTTTTTTGTAATCTGAACAATAAGAGCTCTTCAGCAACTTTTTTTTCCATGTGAATGGCCAAGCTAAAATATTGTCAGTGGTCATGGATCATTCGCAGGAGACTCTGAACAGTATTCTTGAACTTGATGTAAGAACCACGACATCCATGAGTTGTCACACCAGGAGAATATCACCATGCTCATAGAATTTCTTTTCAATAGTGAGCCTCTATTAAATCTTTGGTGACTACACGCAGCTTCTTGGTTGAGCCTTCACATAAACTAATAATGAGAGTAAAAATAAGGTTTGCATGCAATATATATGCATTTTAAAAAATGTATTCACACCATAATCTCATGTCAAGAATGCTATTAGTATATTAGTATATCCATTTTACATTTCAAGAAATTGAAACAAATAAATTCTGATGGT
This sequence comes from Sminthopsis crassicaudata, assembly GCF_048593235.1. NCBI lineage: Eukaryota > Metazoa > Chordata > Mammalia > Dasyuromorphia > Dasyuridae > Sminthopsis > Sminthopsis crassicaudata. Next base: position 5,187,209 of record NC_133619.1, read on the forward strand.
TTGCATAAGGTCAGTAAATGTCTGAAGCAGAACATATTATTCTCCCCACTTTTCCACTTGAATTTATCCATGACCAGAGTCACTGAACATTGTTATTTCTATGGTTATCTTCCCCAATAAATATTACATAATTGTAAATAGAACGTGAGAAACACATTGTTGTAATGATAGGATAAGTTTAGCTTTATAAAGAACCTAAAAGGTCATCCATTATCACCCCCCCTTCATTTGACAAATGAATACAGATGAGTTAAGTGACTTGAACAGCATCTCTTAGTTAATAATAATATTTTACAAATAAATAGTTAGATTCTATACAGTACTTTAAGGTTTATAAAAGTTTATATCTCATTTGACCTTCATGACAACACAGAGATAGGTATTATTATTTTTATACTTATTTTACAGATAAGAAAACTGAAGTAGACAGAGTTTGGTTAGAGTAGTAATAGTATGTTTGGGATTGATCTCGGATCTTCTGCTTTTAGGTTTTATTTCCTATCTCCTTCATTTTATCAATTTCAAGGAAGCATTGTAATCCATTGAATCAAATGTGTCTACTTATAGTTTGTAAATAATGAGCAACTGGGACATCATGCATATTCTATATTTCTTCAGTCTGTTGTGTGATGGCAGAAAGGAGGACTACTCACAAAAACACCTTCCTTTCTGCTATTTTTAACCTTTCTCAAGCATGACCTCTAGGAACTAGTGTGGATCATTCCCAGAAACATTTTCTATAGATGGCAAAGGAGATATAATGGTCTGTTGTTGATGATGTTTTCTTAGTCTAAAACTTGACAGGTTCTACCATGATGGGAAGAACTTGAATAAGTTTGCAGGAATTAGATAAGCCAGCTTCCCAAGAACCAGCCAACTGTGTCCAGAAAGGCTTACTATCGGAAACTTGGCAAATTAGTGATGAATTCTCTAGCCATGGAAACCTATGAAACTTAAATAAATACAATCCTGTGGGATCCCCTTTACCTTCTGCAGTGATCATGGCAGATTTGCAGGGAAAGAAACAGGAGATGCTAACAAAGGCACAGTTTTGAGATTATTTATTAAATTTGACTGAGTTATTTTAAATTAAAATCCTCGTCTGATAATCAACATGTGTATATATCCCTGGAGGAAATGGATCTTAGTGATTTTGACATAGATTGGAAGCTAAAAAGAAGGAAAGGGGAGTGTGGTACTGAAAAATAAAACCAAAATACCTACTATGGAATCAAGATCTGAATTTAAAGTCCAATTTGGTCATTCATTGCTTTTGCAACTTTATAGCAAGACAAACGCTTTTAGGTGTTGGTGTTTTTTTCTATGGAATGAAGGATTTTGACTTGGGTCTTCCCCAGGCAATGTCTGTGATAGAATGACGAGCTAATAGAAAGTAGGATGTTCAAGACAAAGAAGCTTCTTCTTGGAGAGAGAAAGAAAAGGATCGGTTAATGTGGTTTGATTCTGAATCCCAAAGATGAGACATTTCATTGAAGAAGACATTTGGTTAGCTCCGGAAGGGTGGCACTTTCTTGGTGATTTGTTGTATGGAGAGCTCTTTAGAAGGAGATTTTTCAAACTTGTAGGAGCTCACAAACCTCCCAAGTGAGGTCAAACCAGACTAAATGGAAGTAGGAAGTTTTTAATCAAATGCAGTACAATAAAGTTAATGTCAATTTCAGGTTTCTGTCGATATAAAGACTTCAGACATCAGGGTCCTCACAGTCTAATGGGTTGTTCAAGGTCACACATCTTATATGTTAAGAATGTAAGACTTGTACCATTATCCATACACTGCAAAAAAAACTGCACTCATGATAAATATTAGAAAAAAAAACCTTGAGCATTAAAAAAGCATTGCATTTTAACTATGATGCAGATAACGAATAGAAAGAAAAAAGAATAATGATTGTTTAAGCAGCATTTAGATTAACTAGAAGAATATGAGGAGGTGACCACAATTATGCCCCAAATTCTCACTATTCATCATAAAACCAATGGAGAATGAATCTCCAAAAAATAAATGCATATCCTAAAATACTGAAAATCCTACAAATGATATTGGAAACAAGATTTTTAAAGTTAGGATTACCATTCACAATTGCTTGAACAAAGTGTGGATGCGTCAAATTTTATGAACAGTATAAGAAATTGCTGCCATCCTATCAAATGTTTCTCATCTCCAAATTGGATAGATGAAAAATCTGGCAAAATGAGGAGAACTAGGAAAAGAAATTATAGCAACATAGGACCATGGTATCATCCTTTCTGCCAAGGATGCCTTTAGTGAGCTTACAATGTACGCACTCCTCCCTTAGAGCTTGCAATACATTACAAAAAGTAGTCACTTCATCCTTCTGTATCATATTTGCAGAATGTCAAATATAAAAGAATTATAACCAGATAGTGCTATGTCATAGGAGCATTTATGAAAGCTATACTCTTTGGAAGATGCTGAAAGGAATGAGTTTAATTAACTAATAACATTCAACAAAGCACTTATGGAACACTTATTATAAGCTAGGTATTGTGGTAGGTGATGAGAATACAAAGAGGAAAATAAATAATCCTGTCTCTCAAAGTGTTTCCATAACATTGGATAAGAAATATCTGCCTGCATATGTGTATAGAGATTTTATGTAGAGATAGACATTGGTTCTTTGATTTCACTGGTCTAGGAAACTTTCTAGTGAGAAAAAAATCTCTCATCCAATGAAGGGTGGCATTTTCTCCATGATTTGTTGAATCGGGGGGTTTTTTGAAGGAGATTTTTCAAACGTGCAGGAGCTCACAAAATTCCCAGATTAAAATGGAAGTAGGAAGTGTTTAATCAAATGCAGTACAACAAAATTAATGCCAAATGTGAGGTTTTCTGTCGATATAAGGACTTCAGAAATCAGGGCCCTGACAGTCTAATGGGTTGTTCAAGGTCACACATCCTATATATTAACATGTAAGGCTTGTACCACTATCCATACATTGCAAAAAATACAAGGCAAATGTAATTAGGACAATGAGGAACCAACATGTGTGTAGAGTGAGGAGGGATGGGGATGAAGAAAGCTTCTGCATAGAAGGGAGTATTGAACTTTGAAGCAAGTGAGAAATTTCTTGAGGGAAACAAGAGAAGGGTGGTCATCCAAGGCTTGGATATTCAAAACGCTAACTTACATCAGGTCATAGGTGAGGAACAGAGGGAAGAATAGTTTGACTGATCCATGGAGGAATGGAAGTGAGCAAAGTGTAAAGAAATGGGGAATCTAGTTGGTGAAGGGCTTTAAAAAAGCAGAACCCTTGGAGTTGATTAAGCAGGATAGCTTCATGGTCAGAGCTGAGCTTTAGGGAAAAGTACATTGCCCCCATGTTAAAAACAAACTTGACAGGAGACAGACTTGAGGCAAGGAGACTAACGGTGAAAGTTATCCCAGGATAGTCCAGACAAGAGGTAATTAGGATCTGCACTATGTGTTCCTGGAGAGAAAGGGTGGGATTCGATTAATGTGTGAAGATGGAAAGCTAAGATTTGGCAACTTATTCAGACATTTTGCTTGGGTAGCTAGTGGGCATTATTGGTAGAGTTCTGAACCCAGGGTCAGAAAATCATGAGTTTAAATACGATCTCTGATATTTACTAATTGCATGACCTTCCGGAATATTATGAACATCTCTATGACTTAAGTTCCTTATTTGTAAAATGCCATGATAACAACATGTATCACCCAGAATAAATAGGATACAAGGAGATCAGATTTGTAAAATGCTGTTTCAATGTGAATTATTATTAAATATGAAGAGATTCAGAATGAGAAGTTGAAGATGTTATTTATCCACATTGGGAACCTTAGTGACTGAGAGGTTGCTGGTGCCTGTGAGAATTGGATGAGAGTTTAGTTTCCACAGACTTACAAAACTTAAGTAAGAGAAATAAACAGAAAGGAAACTAGAATTGGAAAAAAGAAACTGAAATCTAAGAAATGAAATCTAAAGGTTAGGCTGTTGTGGAGTAAGGGGAAACAAAACTTATGGAGGAGAGCCATAAATTAGAATAAGAAAAACATTATGAGATGTAACCAGGGTTGGGAACTCATGCTCAGGTAGGGAAAGTAGGCACTTTGGACAGGTTGTAACCTTTGTAGTGCTCAGGCAATGGGGACTTGGGGAAGGGACTGAGTTATGTTCAATTAAGGAGACCACCAAGGGAGAAGTAATTAGGGATGGAAACTCATGGAGAAATTAGGAACTGTGGAGAGACAGTAACCTTTGTGGTACCCAGCCAGTGGGAAATTGGGGAAGGGACTGGACTAGTTCCAAATAAACTGACCACTAAAGGGAGATGTAATTAGGAAGGGAGACTCATGTGGAGAAATTAGGCACTGTGGATAGATAGACAGTCACCTTTATAGTACCAAGCCAATGGAGGAAACAGGGGGGACTTGGGGTCTTTTGGGGGGATATGGAATAAACTGCTGTGCTTGTACACTTCAAGGGTGTGCCTACCAGCTTAGACACCCTCTCTTATAAGCTTATAGAATAAATATTTTTCTGGCTTCATCATCATGGAATTCTTGGTGAGGCATTTTGTTTCTTACAGCACCCTAAGGAGAAATAGGGAAGATCAGAAAAGGAGGGAGTTTGCATGAAGAAATGGCTGGTTCTTTTTGGAGGTCAAGATATCTATGGTCTATTCACTTTGGGATGTCCCATCGGTTAACAAAGTGCTTAACTCTCAGGCAAAGGGCAGGTGGTGGAAGGCTCCGAATGAATTTGAGAAAAGGAAGGGAGCACTACCAGTCAGTCTGAGCCTTCTTGATTAGGAGAGCCCTGTGACGATGCTGAACCTACTGGAAGGTAGTCCATTTTGAATAACAGCAGGGACTCTGAATTTACAAACATGGAAATTATATCATTTGATTCCCCCAAAGGCTCTTGGAGGTAAAGTTTAGAGGAATGATTTGTCGCCACTGTGGAGGTGAGAAAGTAGGGTAAGAAAACTTGTGACAGTGAAAGTCAGACAGCCAATGAGCATGAACAGACCACCAGGGATGGTCCGAGTCTGGATTCAGCACTCCCTTAGCCTCCATTGTGATCTTTTCCCTTAAAGGAGGGCAAGATCTGGACTATCAAGACCCAATTTTAAAAAGGTCATATAGTCAGACTACAATCTGTGTCCAGCATCAGATGGGGCCTTCCTAGGAACAGCAGTCACCAGCCATGAGTGAAAACCCTTGGACGTGATGTTCACAGGGAAGAGCCCTGCTCTTTTAAGATACAAAACTGGTGTCTATTTACAACCGGAAGGGAAAACACAGCAACAAAAATATCCCAGAAGAAGCTTTGGTTAGTACAGGCAGGTCTCAGGGATGCGGGATGGAAGGCAGCATCTCCCATTTCTATTAGGATCTTTCCCAGCCAAGCTTCCAAAGTATGAAGCTTGGGGACTAGGGAGAAAATAGGCAGAGAGCTTGGGGTTTCCCGGGTGTCAAAGCTCTCTCTTCAGTTATGTGGAGTCTGGAAAGTGTGAGCCAACAGCCCCCAAGCTGTGGGTGTTCTCATGGTGGGAGGTTGGATGGGCTACTTAGGGGGAGACAACTGGCACTTTATGGGACTCTTTTGAAAGAGCAGATTTGGAAGCATTGTTTCTATAACTGTCGCTCAATGTCTTCATCCAAAGACTCAGCCAATAAATTCCTCCCTAACACCAGTTCTTGGAAAAATGCAGTTACCAGAAGCACATTTGTCTGGCTTCTTTGATCAGAAAGTCAAAATTGTGCCTGCAAAAGCCGAGCCTAAAATAGGCTTTTGTGTGTATTAATGCCTCTTATTTATATACTGTGGGGCACCTTCCTGGCAGGAGAATGGGAAGTCCTTTTGGACTTGCATGCAAGCCTCTTGTTTTAGCTTTCCATATGGGTGTGAGCTTATGGGGGACAAGAACCACAGTTCCAGAAGAGGTTACCAGAACCAGAAGAAACTAGATAAGGAAGAGGAAGGAGCATTGGATTATCAAGAGGACTCACAAGGAAAATCCACAAACTGGAGAGGGGACACTTGACTGAAGCCATTCACATGAGCATCAATGGATACAAATCCAGAAATAATATAACAATATCACCATCAGAGAATCCTCCAGGCAACCAGGATGTAATGAGGAGCTAGATGATGAGTTTGGGAAAGGTATCACTAGCATAGCACACAGCATTATTGATGAATTTCAATTGTCTGGAGTTTCTCTCTCTCTCTCTCTCTCTCTCTCTCTCTCTCTCTCTCTCTCTCTCTCTCTCTCTCTCTCTCTCTCTGTGTGTGTGTGTGTGTGTGTGTTTCACTCTCTCTCTGTCTCTCTGACTTTCCCTGTCCCTCCCTCTTTTTGTCTCTGCTGTCTCTCATTCTGTATGTCAGTCTCTCTCTCTATTTCTATCTCTTTCTGTCTCTGTTTCTGTCTCTCTGTCTCTGTCTCTGTGTATCTCTTGCTGTGCCTCTGCCTCTTTGTGACTGTCTCTGCCTCTGTGTGTATCTCTCTCTCTCTCTATTTCTATCTCTTTCTTTCTCTATCTCTCTCTTCATTTCTCTCCCTCCCTCTTTCCCTCTCCAAAAGGAAGGCAGGAAGGGAATAAGCATTTATGTAGCATCTATTATGTGCCAGGCACTGTGCTAAGTGAGATCTGAATAGTATCTCATTTGATCCTCATAACAACCCTGCAAGGTAGGTGCTATAAGTATCCCCATTTTATGTTTGAAGAAATTGAGGTAGAGATTAAGGGACTTCCTCAGTGTCTGTGACTGTATTGAACTCATCTTCCTGGCTCTAGGGCCAGCATTTTATCCTCTGGGCCAACTAACCTTTCAAACTGAAATTTGATTCTAGATCTGATTTTCAGCAAATTTGAAATAATTGCTAAAATTAAAATGATGGGAACACTGGAGAAAAATGCATAATTCAAATTGAATTTTGTGAGCGACATGGAGAAGAAAGTCTCAAATAGTCTGATGTTTATCCTCAATTTAGAGAGAGGAGCAGATTCTGAAAGGACAATGGAAGAATTGGAATGATCTCATGAGCTAACATTCAAAAAAGGTAAAGTTGGGTTAAGATGGGCAAGAAATTGTTAAGAATGAAATTCTAGGGGCAGCTAGGTGGCGCAGTGGATAGAACACCAGCCTTGAATTCAGGAGGACCTGAGTTCAAATCTGATATCAGACACTTAACACTTCCTGGCTGTGTGACCCTGGGCAAGTCACTTAACCCCAGCCTCCAAAAAAAAAAAAAAAAAAAAGACATGAAGAATGAAATTCTAAAAGCACAAAGATGAAAAAAAGTGGGTGCTGCCCAATGAAAATAATGGGATGCACATGGATTTTAGAGGAGTAAGGCAGTTTGTAATTATAAATGGCATCCTTGTAGGTCATGATGAAATATATTCTATCTTTTTTTTTGTATTCTTGAGGTGGAGTGAAGGAGTAAATCATAGTATTTAAAGAAAGGGAGAAATTGGGAGATTTAGGAAGTATTTAGTAGAAATTAGAAAGTTTGAGGGTGTCTCAACATGCAAGTTGAAATCACATAGCATAAAAGAAGGAAATGGGGAGTATCCCTGGTAATCCGTGGCTGAACTCCTAGGAAAAAAAAATAAATGGAAGAGTAATTTGAGAACTGGTACAGAAGATCAAATTACCTAGGTTTATGTAGAAAATGTTGCCACTTTGAACTGTATAGAAGAGAGGTTGCTGGGTAATAGTTGTAAAGATGAAGAATGAAATGACTTTAGGAGCAATTCATGTTCTGACATGTCCACTAGAATGCTTGTTTCTGAGAATGCAGGAAAGGTGTGGTCAAGAGTGGAAAGGAGAGCCAGGGATGCAGTGTCACCAGGGGGAGCCAGGTCTCAATCATAGCCAGAAGATGGAAGGAGTGGGACAAATCTGAAAAAAAAAAAAAAAAAAAAAAAAAAAAAAAAAAAAAAAAAAAAAGGAGAACTTTTTTTTTTCTTTTTTAATGGCTTTTTTTTTTTTTTAAGGGAAATGCTTTTATCCTTTTCCTCAGTTCTTATCTATTAAGGATTTTCATGATCCCCACTTCCCTATTCTGGACAATGTAAAGCTTTAAAAAATTGGAACCCAGCTCTAGTTACATCATTTTAAGAGAAGTCTAAATAGAACAGAAAAGCACACTTCAGAACATTGACTCTGCCTTGAACTTTGTTCCTAAATCCCTGATTTAGAGATGCCACCAGACTGGAGAATGGACCCGTACTCCTTGCCTCTACCACCTCAGCCACCTATTGACCAAGGGCTATTGGAGCACAGGCTCTGCAGTCTCTGCCTCAACCTCCACAGGCTCTGACAATCTGAAAAAGAAAACTATTTCTAGATGTTCCTTGGCACTGTCAAAATGGTCAATAATAGAAAAAGTTAATTTTTGCAATGAAAATATTAAAAAATACATAATGACATGCTTTGCTACTATACTTATTACAATATATATACTAAATACATAATATCTATTATATTAGAGAAACTTTCCATTTGACTTGAAGCTATATTTTCTTATATGTATCATCTTTCTGTATTTCAGTGGGAACTCCTTGAGTAAGAAATAGTCTTAATTTCCATTTGGATTCTGAGCACTGCATAAACTTTGCATATAGTAAGACATTGATAGATTTCATTCATTCATTCATTTACTCACTCATTCATCATAGAACAAAAATTACAGAGGGCACAATGAAAGGTAGATATTATATAAACTGTAGTCTATTCTTATGGAAACATTGGAGAAATGAAGATGGAACAGATGGAGTTGACATTGGTTGAATGACTGAACTTAGCAAATAGTCATCAACATCCCAGTATTGCTTAGAAGGATGGCTACAATGAATTGTTCTTAGTTCTGTGCTACTTAACAGCATTTTTCATTGACCTGAATTAAAAATAGATGGAATGTTTCTCAAATTTACAAATTACACAATGCCAGTTTCCCGGCAGGTAGCCTGGAGGTCAGAAGCAGAATGCAAAGAGCTGGTTAGACCGGGACTTTGGGTCAAGTCCAATAAGACAAATTCTATAGAGGTAAAGTTATGGAGTTAGGATCCAAAGCCAATCTCCTCAACATAAAAGAGGAGGAAAAAATAGAAAGCAGAATATATTAATTAAAAATAATTTGAAGATTTTAATGAATTATAAGCTCCATATGAGTCAATAACTAAATATTACATCTGAAAAAATCAGTGTCACCTTAAATTGAAATCAGATGAGCATAAGGTGAATGAATAGAGATGTGATAATCCCTACATATGAAATAGAATTTTCTTCCAAAGTACAAAAGGCATTGACAACCTGGAGATTGTTGAGCGTCCTTAAAAATGATTCTGAAGTCCATCAAGGCTGTGTTTTATGAGACCTAATTGAAAAAATAAAAGTGATCTTTTAAGTATGTGAAAGAAGGAATATATTTGGAAAGTACTGAGAGGTATTTACATATTTGAGAAAGAGGCTACATCTCTCCCACTTGGTCTGAAGCAAAGTGAGGATAGACATGAGAAAAAAAAAATCTAAAAATTACAATTCTTGAAAAAGGAATGGGAAATTTTAGAGGATAATGGGTCTTCTGTTGGTGAAGGTCTTCAATCAGAAACTTAATGGTCACTTGCCCAAGGAAATGGAAGAAGGGATTTTTATTCAGATAAAGATTCACTTCAATTCCATCAGCCTTTATTAAACACTTATGTTCCAGACATTATCCTAGGTGCTGGGAGCACAAAGACAAAAAGCAAACAGAGCCTACCCTCAAGGAGCTTGCTTGTTAGATAAAACAGGCACAAGGAAAATCAGTAAATTGTGCATAATGAAATATAAAGTTAAATTTATTGCTTTAAATTTTGTTTATTGTCACATGCATTGCTTTATGAATCATGTAGAGAGAGAAAAAAATCAGAAAAAAGAGAAAAAAAACATGGGAGAGAAAAAATGAAAGAAAAAAGAAGTAAACATAGTCATTTGCTAATTTGCATTCAATTTCCATAGTTCTTTTTCTGGCTGCATATTGAATTTTTTATCCAGAACCTATTGGGACTGCTTTAGATCACTAAACCACTGAAAAGAACCAAGTCTTTCATAGTTGATCACTATACATTTTTGCTGTTATTGTGTACTATGTATTCCTGGTTCTGCTTGTTTCACTCAGCATCAGTTCATGGAAATCTTTCCAGGCCAATAAAAGTAAATTTTATATATAGATATGTGTGTGTATTTATGCATACATACAATTTTAGTAATGTTGGTATATTATTTGATATTATTTTAGTAAGTTATAATTAAAAGTAATTTCAAAAAGTTAAAAAAGGACCAAAATGGAGGATCACACAATGTTTTTGTGCAGGACAAAATAATTTGCATTCAATTTCCATAGTTCTTTTTCTGGCTGCAGATTGAATTTTTTATCCAGAACCTATTGGGACTGCTTTAGATCACTAAACCACTGAAAAGAACCAAGTCTTTCATAGTTGATCACTATACATTCTTGCTGTTATTGTGTACTATGTATTCCTGGTTCTGCTTGTTTCATTCAGCATCAGTTCATGGAAATCTTTCCAGGCCAATAAAAGTAAATTTTATATATATATATGTGTGTGTATTTATGCATACATACAATTTTAGTAATGTTGGTATATTATTTGATATTATTTTAGTAAGTTATAATTAAAAGTAATTTCAAAAAGTTAAAAAAGGACCAAAATGGAGGATTACACAATGTTTTTGTGTGGGACAAAATATCTCAGTTGAACTTTGAAAATTGCTGAAAATTCCTAGAGGTGAAGGTCAGAAAGGTCAGCATTCCACTCAAAGAGAATATCATTTCCAACCAATAGAGGAACTAACAGCATTTGGGGAGAGGTACATGTTTTTGTTTCATACCAAAAGGGAAGGATAAGGCTTCTAAGATGGTTTTTTAGGGGAACTCTCATATAAATTATTCTCGCAGGTTCTTTTTTCTACATTTTTTAGGTAAGAAAATTTTAAAGTAAGAGGAGAATCCAAATATTATCTAGAATAATTTGGAGAGCATCTTTCCATCTCTCATTGAGAAGCAATTTATAAGTTCTGGTCAAAACCAATACAGAAATCTCACCAACTTCCTAATGTGTCAATCATATATGCCATTAAACGACCTTCAGGGACTGAGGATTCATTGTAGTAGTAGGAGAAGGAGTTGTAGTAGTTATAGTAGTTTTATAGTTTTAGTAGAAGTAGTAATAGTAGCAGTTATTGTATTTTAGTTGTAATAACTAATATTTATAAATGATTTTAAGGTTCACAGAATATTCCCAGAATTTCTATGAGTTGTGCACTATTATGTACTTCTTTTTAAGGATAAAGATCTTGAGATTTTGCAAGGTTAAGTAACTTAATCAGGATCACACAATTTAATGTCTGAGAAAGGATTTTAATAGTCTTCTTGATTCAAGAGCAACTAAGTGGTACAATGGATTGAGTTAGGAATACTTGAGTGCAAATATACCCTCAGACACTTACCACCTCTGTGAACCTAAGCAAGTCATTTAATCCTATTTGCCTCAGCTTTCTCATCTAGAAAATGGCAAACCTCTCCCGGTATCTTTGCCAAAGAAACTCCAAATTGAGTTTTGAAGGGTTGACCATAACCCGAAACTACCAACCAACCACAAAAACTCTCCCAAATGGAGAGCTTTATTCGCCATCCATTGAAGCTGTTTACCTCCAAAGGCAGCTCTTCCTGCTTTTAGATAATTCTTCTTGGGAAAAAATTTTCCCCCCTTATGTTAAAAAATCTCTCTGTAACTTTTATTTACAAATCTTAGTTCGAATCTTAAGGATGACACAAAAGACATTGAATCACTCTTTCTCAAGGAATCCTCTGTAATATTTGAATATAATGATGGTGTATATCTTCCTTAGATTAGATTTCTCCAGACTCTTATGAGTAATCATTTTGAAAGTCTTCAATATTCTTGTTGTTGCCTTCTCTCTTCCATGCCAGAAAACTGGAAACACTTGCTTACAGTAAGAAACATTTCTTTTATTCTTTTTAGGGACTATATGAATTTGGGTACGTCACCTCATCTCCCTAGATTTCTATTTCCTCATCTGTTGGAAGGTGCTGCATTGATTGCTGGGATTCTTTCCATTTTTATACATGTCTATTAAGTTCAATGTAACTGAATCTGGACCTTTCATGACAATCTGAACAGAATTTGGATTTAAAGATTCTTTATGAGATTTTGAAAGATGATTTTCTTTGAGGGCATGCTTAGGACAATCTTTGTTACAGAATAATTGAGGTATAACTGTTCCTGTGAGTCACTGCTGCCTCATATGTAACAATAAAGAGCCAACTCTGTGTTTACTCATTTTACATTGGCCAATGACCTTTCAATTCATAGGATTTTGGCCGATAACCAGAGAGTTTCCTTCCTTTTCAGTCCATCTCCCTACGAAACTAAGTCTTAATAAAGCACATTGAAAAGTGAAAACTGAATAAGAAGGGAGAGGGGGGAAAAAGATGTGATAGCACTGATAAAGGAAGGATTTTTTTTTCATCAGAATAATAATTGTGCTTTATGTCTTTGTAATCAGCTAAGACCACTAAGGTGAGGTTCTCTTCATCCTCACAATAGCTTAGAATAGAAGAAACAAGTCAGTACTGGAAATGCTGTTATCCTAGACTTCATTGAGAAAGGCATGATATCCAGAACTAGGAGGCAATATTTCTTCTCTACTCTGACCAATTCATATCACATACGTGACATTAGCTTCAATTATGAACCCCAAAAAGCACATCATTATTTCTGGTCAATGAAAGTGATCAGAAATATTGATGTGCTTTTGGCAGAGGTCAGATTAGCCAAATAATTAATTCAAAAAAAAAAAAAAAAAAAAAGGAAGGAAAGAGGGAAGGAAGGAAAGAAAAGAAAAAAAGAAAGAAAGAAAAGAAGACACTAATAAGACAGTTGGCTAATTTTACATATTATTTCAAAGAGCACACTGCCCAAGGAAAAAGTTTGGGGATAAGCTGATGGATGAGAGAAAGGTAGATTGTAATAGGAAGAAGAGCTGGGATCTACAACTGATTTCTTGTGCTATTTGAGCAATCCTTTAAGCTCTATTATACAAATATATTAATAGTGGCATTCTTTGTTTCACCGAGAGAGTCATTATGAGGATCAAATGAGAATATCGAGAGAAAAATAATTGGCCAACTACAGAACACACTAGACATAGAGGGTATGTCCTAGGGTTTATAATAGATATATCCTGAGGAAAAGTGTACACCTTTTTGCATGTAGAGTATAGACAGTGACTAAAACGTATTCTTTAAATGTCAAAGCAGTGTCTAGGCTGAGTGATGTAGCTTGATGTGACTCGTATTTGATGGAAACACAAGTGAAGGACTCAGTTAGCTAGTAGTTCAATCTACATGATGTGAGTGGTGATAAACTTGTAGATTGAATTAGTAGTAACCTTTCTGTGGTTGATATTCAACTTTTTTAGACCTGATAACTACATCACCCTCTTAATAAGTTTCCCTGTATCATCTCTCCCACTTTCTTCAAGTCTCTCAGTTCTTGCCAAAGTGATTTTCTGTAAGCACAGATTTGACAATAACTCTCTCCTATTTGTTTAGTCGACTCCAGGGGATCTGGTGGTTCTTTCTATCTCTGTTTTTCTCTATGTGTGTTGTTATTCTCTCTCTGGTGTGGTCTCTCTGTTTTTCTCTGTCTCTCTCTGTCTCTGTCTCTCTCATAAATGTTTAACAAAATAAAACTTAGAAATACACAAATTAATTTCTGGTGTTCTAACTTGATATGTGGTCTTTGAGTTTGATGCCATTTCCTTACACACCTGCATCCAATTTATCTTTTCATCCCTTTGAACATTACTTTCCCTCCTATTCTCTGTGGCCTATTCAAGCAGTCTCTCAGTTCCTCATTTGCAGCTCTCCATTTTCTGTCGCAACATTGAAGGCACTTCTGCCTTACTGGCCCCTCTCAGACTCTGAAGGGTTTATTTTTGGGGAAGTTATAAAGCTTCACAAAAATTCAACCATCTGCATGAAGACTTTCCTATGTAAGCAACTGCTAGGTGCTAAGTAACTCCCTTTTATTGATTTCCTTTGTATTTACTTTGGATTCATTCTGCTTATACACTTTTTTCCTCTATATATTCATATATGATCCTGTTGTTTCCAGCATTGGAATGTCAGCTTTTTTGCAGGTAACTACTTTAATTGTCTGTACATAACACGATTATATTTGGTTCTTCTAAAAGAAATTGTTGACATTGGCAAACAAACAGTAAACAGAAGCACAGCTTATTTTAAAATCTATTCTTGATGGAAAAGAAAATGAGCAGGCCCCACGAAAGCTTTGTTCAGAGGAGAAATGTCAACAAAGAAGGGCTTAGAGTTGATAATCTCTTATGTACATTGACCACTTCATAAAATAAAGCTGTTGCTGGGCAAAAAAGAGCACTGGGATCAGATGACTTTACGTAGTACCTCTGTGAAAAGGCTCCAACACTTAATATTTGATATTGGGCAAATCACTTAATTTCCATCGAAGTCTTAGTTTATCTCAAGTTTAATGAGGCCATTGAATTAGATGACTTTTACGATCATTTCCAATTCTCGTTCTATGACTCTAGTATTCTACATATATTGGAGAAGGAATTCTTACTCAGACCCAGAATTGAATTGTTTCAAATTCTGATGGTCTTCCTTCCTTATGGACTCAAAAACCTAAAAAGAAAGAGGAGAATATTGCCCTCAATCTCACACGAGGGAAGACTGGAGCCTCTACTGTGGGGATATATTTTGATTCATCTTTGAGGGATCTCTGAAAAGAGAGGAGATCTCTCTTTTTTCAACTTACAATCTTTCCTGATACTGAGCTGAGCCTGGAGGCCCCAGGAAATATGAAAGAAGAAAATGGTAATAACTTTTCAAAGCCACAAAGCCATTTTATTTAGGGATTATCTGTGGGTGAAACTGACCCAGATTTCTCTGTATTACTCAAAGTTGTGTTCTCACTGAAATAGCTATAAAAACCCTCACAGGGAAATAGATCTTCTTATTTCTAAGTGAGCATATTCAGCCTCCACCTGCCAACCTTACAAAGAGGAAGATATTGGGCTTGCTTTGTTAATAGTGATTCATCAAATGGCAAAAGTTCCATCTGGAAAGCAGACAAATGCAAAGAGAATTTCTTATTTAGATTTTTGGTGCTTGGGAATAAATTAAGCAACTCGGAATTATGGGATTTGGACGAAAGTAATCTTTCTCAAATAGAAGAAACAAGTTTTGTCCTAATGAACCCCATCATTCACTGAGTCAATAAGCATTGATTCAGTGCCTACTATATCCTAGGTACTGTGCTAAGCCCTGGGGATATAAGTAGAGGCAAAAACAGTTTTTGCCTTCAAAGAGAGCACATTGTGATAAGGAGGTCAGGAGGGGACAGCATTTCAGATTAGGGAGATGGCCACAATATTAAAGTGTCTCATGAAGGATGCTAGGTTGGCCATTGTGTTTATGAGATCAGTTCCTAAAGAAGATCCAAACCACTATCAAGTTCAAGTTCAGAACTATTGGATTAGTGCATGCTTCCAACTGTAGCAGGGGTTTGATACTGTTTCTTCCACTAATTTGGAGACTCTAACCCTATTTTCTTCATCTTTGAAATAAGTGTGTTGTGATGCATGATCTCTTAGAGCTTTCTTAGCTCTAATTTATCTTTTTGTGAATCAGGAACAAGTTAGAAAAAAAACATAATTTAGGCATGATATAAAGAACAATTACCTTGATATTCAATTTTTTTTGTTTTGTTCTTAAATAAAATGAGCTGCCTTGTGAGGCAACAGGTTTTCTCTAAGTCAAGATCCTCAAATAAAGAACCTGATAATCATTCTTCAGTACTTTTACAGGTAAGATTCCTATTTCAAATATCAATTGGACACAGATGACCTCTACTATCCCTTCCAGACTTGAATTTCTGTGGTGTTGATCACAGTAGAAACTAGTGAACTTAGCCTGTTTTTAGTAGAATGTAACTAATATTAGAATATAATAGAATATAACACAGGAAAAAAAGAAAAAGAATGAGTATAAGGAGAAATATAGGGATAATGAAAAGGTGAGTTTTTTAAAAGAAGCAACAAAGGAGTAAGCAGCAAAGGAAGGTAAAGAAAGAGGGTGAGGAGAAAAAATATCTATTATGAATTTGTTATGGGGAAATTTTGATTTTCTTATCCATCCTTCCCAAATTTGTATAAAATACACATTTCATCAACACCTATCTATAACCTCATTAAGGATATTAAAGAATATTACCAAGATGAAAGAAAAAAAAAATTATGAATTAATTAATGAATTAAGAAGTATCAAAATAGTACTTATTTATCAAGCATTGGGCTGGGCATAAAATGGTAGTCAAGGAGACCATTTTTCTCTCAAGGAACTAGGATTGTGGGGAGAAACAACTAATTCTTTAATGCTAATGTTGTTCAGGAGAGATAAAGGGGTGCTTTGTGGAACCATAGAATAGAATGACATGTCTTCTCCATGAAAAATGACCAAGTTGATTGCATTGTGGTTCAAAAAAGCAAATGGAATAGGTTGGGGATAGCCCTTGAGGACAGTTTTGGAAGCCACAAGGTAGATGACTATGAGATAACTTGAAAGAAGAGAAAATCATGGCCAAAAGTCTCTTACAGTAATAGTCCTTGTGAGGCATCCATCATCAGGAGAGTGGAGCCCCAGGGCAGCAGTTCTGAAGATAAAGAGTTAAGTCCTTCAGCACATGAACTTTGGTTCCCATAACAAGTCAGTTGAAGGGGTGATGACTTGGGAGTAAAATGAGTTCAATCCCCCTTTTATCCTTAGGGGAAAAATGAGGTAACATCCAGTGGCTTTTCCCACATTTCAGTGACTCATGGGGAACTCTTGATACTCTCAATCCAAGATGTTGTTTTTGTGGTAGGTGAGAATGAAGCCTTTTCTATGACCGTGAATTTTTTCTATCGATTTTTGGCATATCAGTATCAATTTGAACCAAAGGGATTCTCTAATCCTTATTTTTTGGGGAAAAAAGTTCCCTATCTCTATAGCCATTCATATGAAAGACTTCCATTGAGAATGTTCATCATTTATCATCATTGTTAGCTGTAGATCCAGCTCCTTCATTGATGTTGAATAGAATTATTCTAAGGATTGAGAAGCATTCACATAGCCGCAGATTTCTATTGCAAAGTCAAACTTTACATCAACATTCTGCACATTGCTTACTTCTTAGATATAAAAAACTTTCAAAGGAGCAGGGGGAAGGCGAGAGAAAGCTGATATCTTCTAATGAAGGTCAGAATATCAGATATTTTGGTTCAATTCTGTACAAGGATGGTGCTCAAATGATGTCTGCAAAAGCTGAAGATGTAATGGACCTATTGTTCATTTTCAAATTAGTTTCTCGAAGAAGGATTGCCATCTATGAGCTTAATTTTATGGCAAACTAATCTCAAGGTTCCTACTGCTCACCTATGTAAGACTAATTTCCTCTGATGCCTTAACAAGACACCTGAGCTAAATTTATATAAGAGGATCGCAGAGCCAGAAATATTTCATCCCCCTGCATATATTAATAGTTTAGTCCCAAAACATTAAAAGAGACTCACCACAGAATCAAATGGGAAAATTCTTAATTATGTATTGTGTGAAAATAACAATAAAAATGAAATTAATGAGTTCTGGAGCCCAAATTCCAAAGTCGTGAAGTCATGGAATTGTCAAACATGTTATTTGTATGGGCCTTCCAGAGACTTATCGTAGTCAAGGTATGAGCAAACTCTTCAGCATTTTAAAAATACATGCAAAATACATACACACATACATAACATGTGTGATACATGCTATATATACATGCTCACACATTATATATATGTATACACACACATTATATATATATATGTATACACACACATATATATACATATATGTGTATATATATATATATGTGTGTGTGTGTGTGTGTGTATTTCCTGTATATTTATCTGTGACTTCCCTGACAAAATGTAAACATTTTGAATTCAGACACTTGGGAATTTTGGTATTTGCATATCTAATACCTAATCCAGGATCTGGCACATGAGAGGTATTTAATTAATTCTTATTTTCTTCCCCACCTCCAATGTCTTCCCGATTTCAGTCATTTATCCATTCACAATTTCTCAGCATCAAGTGTTCTTCCTAAAGTGTAAGTCAATCATGCCATAAATACCTCCCTTCAATAAACTCCCTTGACCCATCAGTCCCAGGATCAAAGAAAAAAACTCACAACTTGATCTTTTTTCCAATTTTCGCATCTTCTTATACTTTACTCCTTTCCATGGATTCTATGTTCTTATTGTTTCTTTGATTTTTTTTTTCCACAAAATTTTCCATTTCCGATGTTATGGGCCAGAACTCTGAACTTGAAACAAGGATGCTTACTAGGTACTAAGTGGAACTGATGAGACAATGGGTTTAGCATGGTTCAGTATGATTGATTTAATCTTACAAAAATAATGGTTTCCTAGAGATATAATGATTGATTTATACTCAGTGTGGAGCATATAAGCAGGGACTGAGGGCCACAGAGGACAAGCACACTAGAAGCTCTTAGAACCAAGGAAACAGAAATTCATTTTACCTTTAGTCAGGCTCCTGGGGCTGGGCAGCTTTTTGGGCAGCTTTTCAGACCGGCCTTGGTCTCAGTGGGGGAAGGAGGCCAGGCCGGCCACTCAGGGACACCACATATGTTGGAATACACGGGAGAGTCGCTGAAATACACTGGAGGCACCTGACAATGGCTGCTAGAGATCCAACCCAGAATAAATCTCCTCTTGTGAGAGGATGATACAAAGAGACTGAGAGACATTTGCTGTTCTCTGACCTCTCTGACTCAGTTGCTTTGTCTGACCTCTCTCTTCTTTCCTCTGCCTCCAATTTATCTCATTCCCAGTCTGCAACACCTGTATCAGCAAAGATTGACTTGCAAATCCTTCCGATATTATGATCCACAGCTGTGGAGGCTCTCGGGGAATTGACCTGTCTCTTAACACTCCCTACTACCAGACTGTTCTCCATACCTGGAAAATTCTTCCAACTTATCTTTAGGCTTTCCTGGATGCTTTGGAAATCCCAGTTGAAATCACACTTCTTTTTAAAATAGCATTTTATTTTTTCCAATTACATTAAAGAGAGTTTTCAAAATTATTTTTGTAAGATTTTAAGTTCCATTTTTATTTTTCATCTCCCTCCTTCTTTCACCTCCTCCATCCCCAAAAGAGCAAGCAATCTGATATAGGTTATCCATATTAGTCATGTTTCAAAAAAAAAAAATCAGAACAAAAGGGAAATACATGAGGGAAAAAAAGCAAACAAAAAAAAAAGTTAAAAATAGGGGACTTCAATCAGCATTCACTCTTCCTAGTTCTCTCTCTTGATGCTGATGGCATTTTCCATTCCAGTTCATTGAAATTGTCTTAGATCTGCAGGGAAGAGCTAAGTCTGTCATAATTGTTCATTGAACAACCTTACTATTGCTGTGTACAATGTTCTCTTAGTTCTGCTCACTTCCCTCAGCATCAATTCATGTAAATCTTTCCAGACTTTTCTGAAATCAGCCTGTTTATCATTAAATTATACTTCTGTAAGAGGCCTTTTCCTTTCTCTCTTACTTCTGGTGTATTTGTTCTTGATGTTATCTCCAGTGTATCTTGCATATGTTTATTTATAGACTTGTTTTAAAGTTTTTTCTCCCAATTAGACTGGGAGGTTCATGAGAAGATGGGCCAAGATGGCCTTTTGGTATCCTCAGTACTTAGTGTAGGATCTCACTCACACTTAACTGGCCCTTAATAAATATTTGTTGATTTGATTGATGGCTCCAATCATTGGTGGATTCTTGAAAAACAGCATCTTTTTGAACACTTTTAAAGAGAGGAAGCTCATAGGGTGGAAAGCCATTCCCATGCCGAGCAGTTCTGCTTGTTTAGCTGCATCATGATAAAACAGGAGGGCATGGGGTCTTGGAATCCCATGACTCAACTCAAGTCCTGCCAGTGTTGTCTATTAGCTTCTCAACCATGGGATTGTGGGTAACTTTGAGTGAAGTACTATGCTCCACTATAAAGTAGGAGTAGTCAATCACAGCACTATTTCATAGCATTTTTGTGAGGAAACAGTAAATTTTGGAACCTATATTAGAAATTGGCTGCTAGAGCATGTTATCCTACTCCTTTCATTTCCGGGTCACTGCACTGGCAAATTCCAGGCTCGGGTTACTGCCCTTCCTTGCATCCATCTCAGCAAATCTCATTCTTTGTTAGCCCATTTGCTGGCTTTAATTGAAGCCCTCTTTGATCCTCCCACAGTGATTAACTCCCTTCCTCTCTAAACATCTTCTCTATTTTACATTCTGTATAATAAGTGCATCCCTCTGTCTGAAGGTGTACCTACAGATGTTTCTGTACATTTATGTGCATTACAGATGTTTCTCTCCTGAGATATAAGCTCACGATTGTTTTTTTTTTTTTTATTTTGTTTTGTTTTGTTTCTCTTCCCAGATTATTTTTACTTTCCAAATCCAATTCTTCCTTTGCAACAACAACAACAAAATTCGGTTCTGGACATATATATTGTACTTAGGATATACTATAAGATACTTAATATGTATGGGAATGCCTGCCATCTAGGGGAGGGGGTGGAGGGGAGGAGGGGAAAAATTCGGAACAGAAGGGAGTACAAGGGATAATGTTTAAAAAAAAAAATTACCTATGCATATGTACTGTCAAAGAAAATGTTATAATTATAAAAAAAATTTAAAAAAGACAAAAAAAGGAATATCATTTTAAAAAAAAGAGAGAGATATAAGCTCAAGGGGATCAGGGGCTGCTGCATTTGTCTTGGTATCAGCCAACCCTCAGTATAGCATCTGGCACATAATAAGTGCTTAATAAATGCTTTTTGATCAATTTATCTCACTATTCCAAAATCTGGGTTTAATTTTTGAACCATGATTTGATCCTCTGTGCCTTTTCTGTTCTGTGCCTTTCTAGTCTTGGGTCATCTCCAAGTCAGGAAAGCAAACCACCTGTCCAGATTGAAAACGCTGAATTGGAGAGAGTTGAGGCAGTGGAGAGTGGTTGGAAGCAGAAATGATAAACTAGGAGCCAGGACTCTGATTCAGAGCCCACATCTGATAGCTGATGCCCTTTCATGTGAGTTACTTGGGCAGCATATCAGGATTGCCAGAAGGAAAGGGGGCCTCGGAGACCCTAAGATCCTGCCTCTGGTGCTGATCAGCTGTGAGATCTTGGGGAAATCCTTCTCCTGTTGAAAGCCTCGGTTTTCATGGATTTAAAACAGGCCCAATGAAGCCCCCAGAGCCTCCCTCCCCATGTGATTGTGAGGGCCAGTGAGAGGAGGCTGGTAAAATGCTCCCCAACATCAGCCTGTCCCGGGAGCCCCAGAGAGTTGAACTAGAAGGGAACTGGCTGGGAGTCCTGCCTCCTTCAGAAGCCGGAGCCTTGTCTTTCTAATAAAACATCTTGTCAACCATGGCTAACAGCATGGGGTGGTGGAAGGGTCACTGAGCAGGGTCCGCTTTGACAAGCCTGGCAGGTCTCTTGGATGTTGGCCAAGATTCTGCCTCGGGGACCCTGAATTAATGTTCCTGTCCCCAAAAGGCAGATATAGTGATCTGAGGATCTTTAGAACCGTGACCTCTTTGTCTGAACTCTCCTGGGCATGAGTGGGGGAACCAGATCTCAGGCCTGGAAGAAGGCCAAAGTGGGAGAAAGCTCAGATGTCCTAAGACTTGCCTGCTATTTGAGTTTCCCCTAACCCTCATCTGTTTACTTGGTGGGCAGTTTTAGAAGTTGGCTCACTCCCTCCAGAGAATTCAAGTTCCTTTGGATTTCCCAACACAAATAATAATAAAAAAAAGTTCTTTGCCTGGTTTTCTGTTCTAGAGTCCCATCCCCACCAGTCCCGTCCTACTTCCTGAATTAGGTATTTGAATTAGACCCTAGGGATGGGGTGTGGTCCAACTGTGGAGGAATAATAACAGCTGGCTCCTCTATAACCTTTTTAACATTTGAAATCATTTTATCTAAATGAGCTCCACAGGGTTAGCATAGTTCCCAATTTATAGAGAAGGAAACTGAGGCACTGAGATATTAAGCAAATTGCCTAAAAAGAGCATGCAATAAGTGCCAAAGGTAGGGTCTGAACCCATGTTTTTCAGATTCCAAGGAACATGGCCTCCTGCCTAGAATGCCAAAGTTCAGAGGGAACGAGGGCCCTTCTGAATACATAGGCAAAATTGTGAGGATCTCAATTAGACCCTTTCTATAAGAGCAAATAGGGGTACAGCCCCAATCAGCCCACTTGACACCGACACCCATGGAGACCAGACACTTGGCCAGAGCACCAGGAGTCCCTGAGGGCCTCTGGCTTGCTTCTGGGCAAGTGACTAAGTTGGATCTCTTGCAGGCTTCTTTTTCCATAGGAAGGAATGGCTGAATACGCTTTGGAAGTCCTTGCAAGAGGGTTCCTTTCATTGCCTGTGCTATTCAGATCAGAGAGAAGCAGTGGTGACCAGCTCCCCACTGCCAAAGAGCTACAATAATAACCCAGCAAAGAGAACAGACGGGGGTAGGAGGGAGAATGTGGCGACGATCGTGCCTTCTTCATGTTAATTTGGTGCAGACACTCACTCAGCAAATGCTAAATAACAATAACAATAATAATAGAACCATCTGGATTCTGGATTCAGAGACAGGGAGAGGGAACTGATGGTACAAAAGGCCAAGAATGCTCTATCCACCCCTTGCAAGGAGCACAATTTCATTTGCCATCATGATATTAGGGGCTTGGCGTGAAAGACTCGGAGGTCCAAGAGGCAGGATGGCAGGTGCCCCGACAACTCC